>NW_018405584.1:365269-371102 GCF_002113885.1 Mizuhopecten yessoensis
AATCCAATATGGCCACCACGGCTGCCATTTTGAAAAACTATTTCAAACTTAAAGTAAAGATCTACTTGGCCGATTGAACTGAAACTTTGTAGGAATGATCGAATCATGGTCCTGACAAAGTGTTGTTATTTTTCGGGTCAATCAGAAATACAATTTGGCTGCCATGGCCGCTATTTTGCTACTAAGTTCTAATAGGCCGATCTCACTTAAAATTGGTCTAGGAATGATCAGCTCATGGTCCTGACAAAGTTAAGTTAACATTATACTATTTTTTACTCAAATTGGTACATATTTCAACAACAAAAATAAATACTGTAGACTCAGGTGACCGTTTAGGCCCATGGGCCTCTTGTTTAAATACATGTAGCTTGAACATAACTTGTTGACTCTCCGATCCATTGATCCAACCTCTTGTCTAACAGGAAAAGATACTAGTACACTTGTACTCCTGTTTTGATGTGGAAAAAGCATACACATATTTTTTTTTTTTATTTTGCCATATACTTCACTTTTTCCTACTGTCTTTCTTGTAAGTTAATTTTTGGCTTATAAACTGCATTGAAATCAGAATTATATAGGATGGACTTTTCGTTAAAATTTAGCTTTAAATATTTTACTGTGTACTGTCTTCGTTTAAAACAGTTGACAATACAGTTCAATATCATGATTGCTTAGCTTTGGTTTCATTGTTTTTATTAGCATTTTCCCATTAAACTTACACAAACCATGATAACATGGCATATATAATGTTATGCTGAATCAAGGTTGATGTTCATTATTGGTATTTGTTAGCTTGGTACAGGGTTTGCATCCGCGATACTCCAGGGGCTAGCTCACTTTCGCTCTCTGCACCCCTGGAATACGTTGTAGCAAAATTGAAGGCTCAGTGTGTACCACCTCGTTGATGAGGCAAGAAGACTAGTTCGATCCTTTGATGTTCATCAAAAGAATCTTGTGGTCATGTAATGGTAAAAATTGACAGGCTTTAAAGTCTGGTATCGCTCCTTTGTAATCTTCAAAGAACAAGTATCAGCCTAGCGATTGGTAATTTTTTTTTTACCCGAGACCACTCAAACAGCTATCTTCGTGCATTCAATTTTGCTATGACATATTCCAGGGGTGCAGAGAGCGAAACTGAGCGTAACCCCTGGATGCAGGGTTTGTTTACACCAAAGTGCCCACCCAAACAGCTTCTGCTGACATTTTGATACTCTTTTGACTTAAATAAATTTTCCCATAACTTTTCCCCTCTTCAGCATGAAAATTGAAAATATTGCATTTAGAATAAGAGTTGTGATGTTCACTTAAATGCCCAATGTGTTCACCTGTGATGTCACATAAAGGGAAATAACTCATGGAGAGCAGTGTGCTGATGATTTTATGTGTTATAGGTATCTTACCAGGAAATCAATCTGCATATCTGATTGGTTAAAGACATTTACATTTAGAAATAGTTAATCAAAATGATGTAGTCTCTAATTCTAAATCCTGGTATGATGCCTTACAACATTTAAATCTTCAAAAGGGTAGATAGCTCCTTGGTTTTGTTATGATGAAAAACACTTATTTTTAATAGTTTCTTCCTCACAATACACTATATAGCAGTCTTTGAATATTTTGTAGATTAGCATAATGATTATTTTGATACTATGTGGTCTTTCTGGCCAAAATAATTTAATATTTGCTTGTAAAGGTGATCACAAATAATATACATTTATATAAACTGTATTTATGTAGAATCTCGTCATTATGAAATAAACAGAGGCATATATTTTTTCGTACTTGTTTGCTGGGTTTTTTAATTGATTGCTGGGGGTCGACTTGCTAACAACAACTGATGTCATTAAAAGATGGTGTCCATTTATGAATGTGTCACTCGGGGCCTACTTTCAATAGCCACCACAATGGAATGTCGATTGGTATGGATGTAGTCCGAGATGGACCCAGAGGTCTTACAAAATCTACGACCCTTGTATGTTATCTTTAAAATAGGAGAATACAGGCTTGGCTGAGAGAAATATCTCCACTTGCCATTTAAACTCGTAGCAGTCACATGCTCATTTTGAGAATTACAAGTGCATGCAACCTTCCTACAGTTGGAATATGATGGACGCCATCAATGTACATATTGTGTTTTCGATTTTATCTCTGAAGAAAATTAGGATTTCTTGAGCTTGTTACCAACCACGTATCGCGTAACAAGAAGAAACTCTAGGGACTAGAGAGATCAAGTCCCAAGACATCGTTTAAACTTCACCGGATTCTCACCCAAAATATTTTATTTAGATAAACATCACCATTATATTTGTAACCATCTATTTCCAGAATCCACTCAGGCGTAAGGAAGGCTAGAAGCTGTTATCTCGGCCATCCTCATTGGTAGTTCTAATGGGGGACGTTACAGCTTCCTTGATTTTTCATTACTGCTACCTTGGATAACAAGTGTAGGATGGTGGGTGTCATGACGGACATGTCTGCTGCAATCGACGTCACTGATCATATCATGCTCAACAAACTCTTGGATTACTTTGAATTTGTTAGCCTGTGATGCATTATGCTGGTTCCAGTCCTATTTGAGTGACGTGAACGACGACAGGGTGCTGACGATATTGCCTTTATTAGAAACTGACTTGTCATATTTGTCATTGTCATAGCATAAGCTATTATTGTTATGCCGTTGACACATATACTTGTTTACCAAACCACAAGACAACTTGGACACGATGACAGAATGTCTTGAAGCTTGTCTGACAGGCACCAGTACCAGGATGATGGGCACTAGTACCAGGATGACAGGCACCAGTACCAGGATGACGGGCACTAGTACCAGGATGACGGGCACTAGTACCAGGATGACGGGCACTAGAACCAGGATGACGGGCACTAGTACCAGGATGACGGGCACTAGTACCAGGATGACGGGCACTAGAACCAGGATGACGGGCACTAGTACCAGGATGACGGGCACCAGTACCAGGATGACGGGCACTAGTCCCAGGATGACGGGCACTAGAACCAGGATGACGGGCACTAGTACCAGGATGACGGGCACTCGAACCAGGATGACGGGCACTAGTACCAGGATGACGGGCACTAGTCCCAGGATGACGGGCACTAGAACCAGGATGACGGGCACTAGTACCAGGATGACGGGCACGAGTACCAGGATGACGGGCACTAGTACCAGGATGCCGGGCACTAGTACCAGGATGACAGGCACCAGTGCCAGGATGACGGGCACTAGTACCAGGATGCGGGCACCAGTACCAGGATGACGGGCTCTAGTACCAGGATGCGGGCACCAGTACCAGGATGATGGGCACTAGTACCAGGATGACGGGCACCAGTACCATGATGACGGGCACCAGTACCAGGATGACGGGCACAAGTACCAGGATGCGGGCACCAGTACCAAGATGATGGGCACTAGTACCAGGATGACGGGCACCAGCACCAGGATGACGGGCACCAGTACCAGGATGAAGGGCACTAGTACCAGGATGCGGGCACCAGTTCCAGGATGACGGGCTCTAGTACCAGGATGCGGGCCCCAGTACCAGGATGATGGGCACTAGTACCAGGATGACGGGCACCAGCACCAGGATGACGGGCACTAGTACCAGGATGACAGGCACCAGTACAAGGATGACAGGCACCAGTACCAGGATGCGGGCACCAGTACCAGGGGGACGGGCTCTCGAACCAGGATGCGGGCACCAGTACCAGGATTATGGGCACTAGTACCAGGATGCCGGGCACTAGTACCAGGATGCGGGCACCAGTTCCAGGATGACGGGCTCTAGTACCAGGAGGCGGGCACCAGTACCAGGATGACGGGCTCTAGTACCAGGATGCGGGCACCAGTACCAAGATGATGGGCACTAGTACCAGGATGACGGGCACCAGTCCCAGGATGACAAGCACTAGTACCAGGATGCGGGCACCAGAACCAGGATGACGGGCACTAGTACCAGGATGACAGGCACCAGTACCAGGATGAAGGGCACTAGTACCAGGATGCGGGCACCAGTACCAAGATGACGGGCGCTAGTACCAGGATGACGGGCACTAGTACAAGGATGACGGGAACTAGTACCAGGATGACGGGCACCAGTTCCATGATGACGGGCACCAGTACCAGGAGGACGGGCACAAGTCCAAGGATGCGGGCACCAGTACCAGGATGACGGGCACCAGTACCAGGATGCGGGCACCAGTACCAAGATGACGGGCGCTAGTACCAGGATGACGGGCACCAGTACCAGGATGCGGGCACCAGTACCAAGATGATGGGCACTAGTACCAGGATGACGGGCACCAGTTCCATGATGACGGGCACCAGTACCAGGAGGACGGGCACAAGTCCAAGGATGCGGGCACCAGTACCAGGATGACAGGCACTAGTACCAGGATGACAGGCACCAGGACCAGGATGACGGGCACTAGTACCAGGATGCGGGCACCAGTTCCAGGATGACGGGCTCTAGTACCAGGAGGCGGGCACCAGTACCAGGATGACGGGCACCAGTACAAGGATGACGGGCACTAGTACAAGGATGACGGGAACTAGTACCAGGATGACGGGCACCAGTCCCAGGATGACAAGCACTAGTACCAGGATGCGGGCACCAGTTCCAGGATGACGGGCTCTAGTACCAGGATGCGGGCACCAGTACCAAGATGACGGGCACCAGTACCAGGATGACAGGCACCAGTACCGGGATGTGGGCACCAGTACCAGGATGACGGGCACCAGTACAAGGATGACGGGCACTAGTACAAGGATGACGGGAACTAGTACCAGGATGACGGGCACCAGTACCAGGATGCGGGCACCAGTACCAAGATGACAGGCACCAGTACCAGGATGACAGGCACCAGTACCAGGATGAACTGAACGCTGACATTCTAAAGCTTAATCAGGAGAAAGACTTGCAATGGACTTTTCTTCAAAGTATCAGCAAACACAGGTTGCTAAATATCGATGCCAACTCTAATTTATAAATCTAGAACATTTCTAGATGGTATTTTAATTTAAGTGTTGTAAGATGGTTGAATGTTGGACGCAAACAATACTTTTAAAAAGATACTTGTTGATTGTATTCTTAATACACATTGCATGAAAATGGAAAATGAATTATCAAATCTTTCCGAGCGTCATTTCCATAAACAAGCATTGGATCGGCAGTACATTGTATATACCAAAGTGCACTTGTAGAAAAACAATTTACTTCTATTGACGGATCAGTCGAACATTTACTGCAATAAGTATGGGCGGCCGTTTTAGGATAAAATACATAAACTACTTAAGTGCAAAAACTTTTGCACTTAAGTGCAAAAGATTTACACTTAAGTGAAAAAAACTGGACATAATGGCAAAAAATCACATAATGGCAAAAACTTTTTCACTTAAGTGAAAATCTTTTGCACTTAAGTACTAAAAGTACTTAACGCAAAAATACGTCTTTTGTCATTATGTAGTAATCTGTTTACATTATGTACCTTCGCACTTAAGTACAAAAGATTTCCTCTTATCCCTCTTGTCACAATGGATGGTTCCGTTTACCGATGTATTGCGCATGCCCCAGAGGTCAAAATGGCGGCGGAGGTTGAGGTGATTCCGATTATTAGAATTTATCGCGAATATTAGTTACTGCGACTATCATTGGAATTGTCATGTAGGAAAATTTGGACAGACGTTAAAAGGCAAACATGTTGCGTGGACTCACGACAGAAATGCAATGGTTGGCAGCGTATTAATTGGCAAACTACACAGACTCGCAACGGCCAGCGTAGCCTGAATCCTGCGTCATACCACGGACTTAGATACGAA
>NW_018405584.1:373007-428084 GCF_002113885.1 Mizuhopecten yessoensis
TATTATTATTATTAACTCCAATATGGGTTGCACATAAAGGGACAAATCATATCAACCCAATATGTGAAAACATGATTAATCGTGCCGGGTGAGAAAATGTGTCACCTGTGTCACCTGTGCCCATATTTTTTTACGATCTCTCACCAGGGTGAGAAATCGAGCAGGGGTGAGAAATCGTGTTACGAACGTACAGTGCGAACGTAGCACTTTTAGCACGATGTCTCACCCGGGTGAGAAATCGTGTCTGGGTGAGAAATCGTGCCGTAACACTTGTCCTATCAGGGGCAATCCAATTCGTGAAAAGTGGAAAACAATCTTAGTATATTTTGGCTAATAAGGGTATCTAATTAGTCGGAATTGTTTACATAAGAGTTACTTTGAATAATAAGTAATTAACAGGTAGTAACATAGGAATTTAAAATATTTTTTCATGTTTTCATTTTTCACATATTGGGTTAATATGATTTGTCCTAGCAGGTGCAACCCAATTCGTAAAAAATGAAAAAAAATCTTATTAATTTAAACACAGTAATTAATGAATTCAATGTAGTTTTTCCTGTTTTCACATATTGGGTTGTTTTCACATATTGGCACGCTACAACACCCCCTCTCTGTTTCAACAGCAGTTTAGTCACCTGACCAAATGGTGATAAAACAATCCAAAACGCGTATATATATATTCTTTATGCCTTGAAATGGAGGAGCTTATAGATACGATAGATAACCTTCATAATAACTCATCAGCCTGGAATTAAATATGAAGTATATTTTGTTTAGTTATTTGTAATGGAGATATGTACATATAGAAAACGTAATGTATTGAAATGGCCCATTTAGGATTTAAAAAAAGAAGATTATTATGGTGGGTAAACTACTATACCTGTAGTACAATGATAAATTTCAAGTTGCTATATATTCTTAATGTCTATCTGCAGAAACTGATTTCAAATATTAGGATATTGCTATTTAAAACACCCTACAATGAATTCCTTAAGCTGGTTAATGGAAATATATAGAACGGTAATATAAATAATAGGGTATCTTTCGTTAAATATAAATCATTAAAGCTAGGTCTAAGTAACGTGTGTCTGTCTCAGCATAATATCGATGATTCATGTATACTAGCGGAAAAAAGAAACTGTGCATGCGGAGAATTGTTATAGAACATGTATTACCAGTTTATACATGAAAATTCACACACATGACCGAGTATGACACATACACACGATCCGTGTGTCATTGACAGTTTTTCCCGTGCAGTTTACTCTCTATAGGCGTTGACCAGTTTACACGTTTTTCTCGTCCAGCCATCCAATTCGACAAAGAAATTTTATTTTTCAACTGTTGGGTCGCTCTGTTGAGACCAGTGAACAGTAAAAACAGCATAATAACGTTTTAATTTGTGATTAATGCTATGCCGAGGCTCAATGAAAATGACCGCCTCCGGATTATAGGTATGCTTCAAGCTGGAATGGGCCAAGCCGTTGTCTCTACACGTTTTCATGTTCATCGAAACACAATCCGGGATTTGTAGAGACGACATCAACAGTTTGGCCACGTCGGCGATCGACCTCGTGCGGGACCCCATCCACGTGTGACGTCACGTCAACAGGACAACCATATTCGGCTTGTCAATTTTAGAAATCGCTTCCAAACGGCAAGTTTGACTGCACGGACAATCCCTGAGTTGTTACCAATAAGCCCGAGAACTGTACGGAACCGATTGCGTGAACGAGCTATCCGTCCGCGACGTCCTGCAATCCGCCCAGTTCTTCTGCCACGTCATCGTGTAGCACGTCTGGACTGGTGCAGAAGGCATCTGCGATTTACTCGACGGGATTGGGCAGGCATTTTGTTTACGGACGAGTCGCGAGTCCACCTGGATAGTAGTGACGGCCGTTACAGAGTGTATCGTCGCGTTGGAGAACGTTTCCGTGACGCGTGTGTGGTACAACGACGTTCTTTCGGCGGAGGCAGCGTTATGATTTGGGGCGGCATCACAGCCAACGGAAGAACGCCTCTGGTGGTTGTTAACGGGAATTTTAACGCGCTACGTTACCGTGACGAGATCCTCCGGACCCACGTCGTTCCACTGTGCAAGGGCAGCAAGCTCACATTACGCTACAGCAGGACAACGCCAGGCCACACACAGCTCGTGTCGCTATGGACTTTCTGGCCCAGCAGAACGTTGACGTGTTGCCGTGGCCTGCTGTATCCCCCGATCGATCGCCCATTGAACACGTTTGGGATGAAATGAAGCGCATATTACGGGCATTACCTAATCAACCGGTGACGTTGGCTGATTTGGCTGCAGCGTTGGTACAGATCTGGAATGCCATCCCACAAGCATCCTTGAACCGTCTGATAGGCTCCATGCGTCGACGTTGCCAGGCTTGCATTCAGGTAAACGGTGGACATACGAGGTATTAACTTTGTGAACTCCGTATTGACCCCTACTGTGTTTACATCACTCCTGAGCGGAAAAGGATGTGGCAGCCTGATTTGTTTTGGTATATCTTGAGCACGTTCATGACTTTCACATTTTTTTGTTTCATCAGTAACCATTTTTTTATAGAAACGTGAAAGTTAATTTGAATAACCTTATTGTATTGAACGATCTCTGCAAAGGACCACAGCATAAGCGTCTTGTTTACAGAAGGCAGCCACCATAGGAAGTTGTCGGTCATCGCTTTAAACCAAAACCTCTTTTACACTAAGGATCCTACACAGAGAAGAAATCGTCACTATTTGGCGGTTTTTAATAATCCAATTGACAGACAATAAATCATGACCCCGGCACGACAGAGGTACCCCGACAAAGCACAGTTCTTGTATGCGCCACTTCGAACATGCTACCAACATACCGTATGGTTATTTACTCGTAAATTTAAAGCTTAACACTTTGAAATATCTGCGTCTGTNATGCGCCACTTCGAACATGCTACCAACATACCGTATGGTTATTTACTCGTAAATTTAAAGCTTAAAACTTTGAAATATCTGCGTCTGCGCACTGGCATATCATATTACCAATCAGAAGTCACGACACAACATATAGGGAGCGGTTCCCCCCATATAACATAATATTTGGGATACCGTTTGCAACAGAAAGTTCTCAAGAACGCATAGAAATGCATTCGATCATGTGACAATTGCCGTCTAATGTTTGAGAATATACTCGCTCTACATAGGCATGTTAAATGATGGGTCCCTGAGAACAGTACTCTTAAACTAAAGTTTGGGGATGATGAGGACAAAATCAATAGTCCGGCAAAGAAACAGAGGACAAATTTCTTCGCTCACGCGGATATCTTTAATACCGAAATGGAAAATGAAGACACAAAAGAGGATGATTATTTTACCAATGTGTGAAACCGGGCTAAATTAAAAAACGAAGAGAAATGGAGCGAAAGAGTAGACAAATACAAGGAAAAAAGGACGTTCGAAGGAGAAGCTGAAAGTAGAGCAGATAAAAAAAGATGACGATCTGATGGAATTCCTTAATCAATACGCACAGACACTCATCAGTATCTTTCAAATTAAAGGTGAGAATCTGCACACAAAAATCACAGAATCTGTGGAAAAGTATAGACGAAATTGATACGATATATTGCCTGCTGTACGCATGTCACTTTTGAAAACACAAACACAATTTCCAGGAGTACATGTATGCAGATGACGACGATGACGTATCAGATGCTGATGATGAATATGAATCTAACGAGGAAAACGCGTACTGAAGACGATCAGGATGAAGATGTACAGATACTTAACGTACAAACAATCATATCTTTACATTGACCAGCTTCAGAGTTTTGAAGATGGTTACACAAAACCATCGACATCGCGCCCGCTACTCGTAGGTTTAATGCCTACAACTTTGGAATATCTGCGTCTGCGCAGTGACGCATTAAATGACTAAGTCACGACACAGCATAAATGGGAACGATAAGGAGCCACCAAACCTCATTTCTTTAAAAGTTGTTCAACAGTACAGACATACACCAAGAAGATGAGGTACAGCTTTAGCGTCGGTGACCGTGTGCGCATTACATATTTGAGAAACATATTTACTCGCGAATATGTTGAAAGATGGACCGATAAAATATTTACGATAGAAAAATGATTCTTGAGACAATCCGTGCTAATCTACCGACTGAAAGACTACAACGATGATGAAATCACGGGTTCCTCTTATCAATCAGAACTTCAGAAAGTGGATCTTAGAGACAATGATATAAGGAAAATTGAAACAGAGGCAAAGGACGAAACAAACTATTGTACGTGAATGATTCACTAGCCAATTACATAATCATCTTGAAAAAATAGTTAAATACTAATGATATTGTTGATTTGTAAAGTATTGTATTCATATTATTTTCATTTTTTGTGTAATAGCATTTGAGTACTAGTATTTGTTCTGTTTGTCTGATAAAGCATTTGTAAATAAAATGCGTTGTACATACGTTTTGATTCTATAGTCGTCTCATAGCTAGTGAACGTATAGCGGGTGTGTGTAGGAGTGTAAATATGTTAATCCTTATGAGTGGGTATAATGTTGTCAATACAGACATGTTCATACTTGTGTTGGTTAAAGCTGAGCCGCCTAGGCGTCTATTATTTGTGATTTTTTTTATAAATTCGTTCCTAAAATAACCAAACTTAGATAAAGAAACTTAAAAAAAGTATATTTAACAGGTATACTATGTATCATTTCTTTATGTAACATGCATACACGCGCCTTTTCATATTGCAATCTGCACTTTTATACCCCGACATTTATCACGTATTGCTTTGGCTTGCTGGTAAGTGAAAATGCCAAAAAAGACACAATTATACAGGTGTATCAATATGCGTGATAAGTAACAACACGTTGCATACAGGGCATCAGGTATACAGGTACTCGATCAATAGGCGTTTAATCAATTAACGATCAGTGACGTAGATATGTCAGAGTCGAAAAGACCTTCTGTAGTTCATTTACATTTTTTTTCGAAGGTGCTTATTATACACAATAAATTAGCTACGTTCCTTTGCATTTTTTTAAAGTTACAAATAGAGAATTACACATGCGGCAAATGTGTTGTTATTCTATTCATACTGCATACAAAACAACCATTTCCTTTTACAGAAACACGCTGTCCCCATCAATTGCTGTTGAACTCACTCTAACGATAAAAATGTCAATACCTTTCAGTGTATTTTCAGAAAATATTTCAAAACCGAAAGTAATACGACCTCCCAGTTCGAAGAAAAGCCGCACCTGAAATGACATTAGATACTCTTTTGTCACGCGGTTTCGATCAAGCCCGGTACCCATCACTAAGACAACGCTACCACACGTACACAGGACATTGCAAACTTCAGTATGGCGTCTGCAGCAGTGGTTTGTGGTGGTTTGATTGCCCTGGGATTGTTCGTTTTGCAGGCGGTGGGGTTAGGCACACACTATTGGTATGTAGTAGAAGTGACAGGGATAAGTGAGATTAGTGCCGGCCTGTTCCAGATTTGTAGAGACAGTACCATTCTCGGCAGCAGTACCAGCCAGTGTTACAGTTACAATGACTACGTCACCTCAGCGACTATCGTTGACTGAAAGCATCCTCGAGTATTTATGTGAACTTTTAAAATTCGATTACACACTAAAATTATGTTGCATGATATGAAGCAAGTAATCCTATTGAATAACACGTTATTTTGTTCGCGGACATGTTGAAAAGTATGTATGACAAATTTTAAACTATGATTTTGCATTTAATTGAATTAAACATTTGTTTTTAAATAGTTTGCTTTTAGAATCGATAGAATAGTTTGAATCAAATTGTTCTCCAATGTCATTCAAAGTTAAATGTTGGACTGATCAAATGAATTATTCTCTTCATTTAATTGATAGAACTTTTATTTACAGTTATAAATTTACATTTTTCTGTGTTTGAGCTGATGAGGGTCATCATTATTTTCCTGAGTTCTGAGTAAGAGTACTGAGTTCTGCTTGTTCGAGATTGACTTAACATCCGAGGTCTATATATCTTGTATATTACTGACGTATCCAGGTCCAGAAAACCTCTACCTCTTGCACACCGAACATTTCAGTCTCAAAATATTCTCAAATAAATATTTATCATCACGCTGATTTCCATTCTTGTTTGGGTGTTATATTTGTCGTTGTTTTCTGTTTAAAAATGGAAGAAACACTTTCGACCTGGGTACGGTGAGTTTGCAAGGTTTATTGTTAAATCTTATTGGTTATTGTTTAAAATATTATTAACAGCCCTACTTCAAAAACTTGTTTTGACCTTGGATTCGCTATATCATATACATCTATATTCTAAAGCCAAACGTTGAAACATTTGTGTGATTCTTAGTAAATAATTAAAGCAGACATTGACATGT
Source organism: Mizuhopecten yessoensis (assembly GCF_002113885.1). Classification (NCBI taxonomy): domain Eukaryota; kingdom Metazoa; phylum Mollusca; class Bivalvia; order Pectinida; family Pectinidae; genus Mizuhopecten; species Mizuhopecten yessoensis. The sequence continues at coordinate 379,401 of NW_018405584.1, forward strand.
TTTTGAAAGCTATTCAAAATTTTAATGACAAATTTGACAAAAATAAAATAAAAATTAACATATCAGATCCAACTTAGATATGTTTCTCCCGTATTTAACGAGAATTTATTGCAAAGTCTTTAAAAAGTAAAATCAAAAAATATATGAGCTTATTATACGTGAATGTTTATATGATTAAACAATTTTCAGAGATTTTTTAGTCTGACATCTAAAGTTTTACTTTAAAATGGTCAGAGATTTTATTTATATTTTAACATCAACCGTTTTATGTTAAGTCTCTATTCTCTAGTGCTGTAGGGTAATGGTGGTTTGCGTAAGAAAATGAAAGTGAAAACCATGAGACTTACCTGTTCACGGGAATGTAACACAGATACCCATCCCATAGGTCGCATATGTCCGTGTTTAACTATTTATTTTTTCTTATCGTTGGTTATACATTAACGTAGATCAAAACGTTTTATCGTTCCAATGAATGATTTTGGCCGTTCAATCGGGAACCGCACTTTTCGTAAACGAGAAAATCCTTAAGATGTTCACATACCTCACGCTGATGTTGTTATGACAAGTAAGTGGTAGAAATTTGAAGTCTGATCGCATCACGGTTGATGAATTTTTACTGATTAATACTGCGTGGTTTTCTTCACGCTAGTTTTATATTGTCATCCGATTACAAATGATAAATGATAAATCGTGAAAGTGAACGTAAATTGATGCAAACAAGATGTTAAGAAAAATGCAAAAATATGCTCAGTTATACAAAATTGTCGAGAAAGGATGTTTTTGTTTAGAACACTTATAAAATGATATATAGTTTCTATGAATGGTTTGAGTCTCATCACAGGAACGACGTTATATACTTGTGGTTATTAGAGAAGGGGTTTGGTAACTCGCGATACACATATTACAATCGGCCATTCACGCCTGATTCTGGTGCCCGTTTGATGTATGTCCGGAAATCAGCCGAGTTGTGACGAGTGAGGTTAATCTATGATTTACAAAAACATAAAACTATGATATATAAATAAATATATATTGGTATAAGGCAATGAAAACAAAAAACAAAGAACTTAAAAAACATTTCATTTCATGACATAATGACTTTTTTTTTCTTTAAAACGCAAAGCAGATACCAGAAACAGTGTGCTTTTAAAAAAACCCACGACATCTTTATGATTAACAGTGAATCAAATTTATAACACGTCCATGTTTCCAAGATGTGGCTAAGGAATTATGACTAGACAAAGAAATATAATCTGATAAATCTGGATTGATTTGTGAGCTGATACTTTTTTTTTTTTACAGAGACCACGTCAGGCTCTCTCGCTTAGTGCATTGATAGGTATTTTTCCTATCAACATGTTTTATTCGTCCTTTTTATTTTTATGAAACTAAGAAAAGAAAATTGATAGTGAATAGCGGAATCTAATTTATGAATAAATTTCCCTTTTCTAAAAATGCACAACACAAAATAACAACCAACACATGCAAAGCTGGGTAAATGTAAGGCCATACTGATCTTGGAAACTTGATCAAATAAGTGAACAAGCACCACAATAATGTGAAAATTTACTTTAATAGATGCATTACGTATACCATTTAATAAAGGATGTATCTTTTATGGTGATCAAAACTCCATTGAAGTGAATAGCAAATAATGACAATAGTATGATTATTAATTGGTACATTTATAAAATAATTACCTAGCTGTTCATACGACATAAAACACAAACATACAAACAGTCAGATACGCAACAAATATTTATAAGGCTGGATGCCTACAGATATTCTCAATCACCTTAGCATTTATTAATACAATAAACGAACATAATGAGGCTCGGGAGTATGTTATAAAGTCTTTAATATATATATATATATTTTTAAATATGTCAAAAACTATTGGATGTTCACTGATGCAGATGTGCAGAACAATTGCATTTGATTAAAAAAAATTGGAGAAAGTTTACTTTTTGTCTTGAAAAACCTTGAACTTACATTGCACTCCAGTTTTTTCTTGGTCATTTGCGTCCCTAATGACTTCTATATTACATTTTCTATCTTTCTTTATCTTTACTGTTCGTCATCTTTCACTTTGTTATGTTCGTTGCTTTGACAGTAAATGTTAGTCTGTAGTGTTTGTAAATATCATAAAGGTTGGTTGTTCGATAAACCACAGGGCAGTTAGAATACAGTCTCAGAAAGTCTGGAAGCTTGTCTTACAGATATCAGTATCTGGATGAACGCCAACATGCCTAAACTTAATCAGGAAAAGACGGAACTAATCGTCTTTTTCCCAAAGTGTCAGCAAACAATGGCTCTCCAGCTCAAGGTTGGTGCCAGAACTATTGAGACTGTTCCAGCTGTTAAAAACCTAGGGGTATACTTTGACAGTTCTCTGAACATGGAGAAACAAGTGAACGCTATTGCCAAACTCTGTTACTACCAGATCAGGAGCATCGGCTGTATTCGGCAGTTTCTAACTACAGATGCATGCACGATTTAGGTGCATTCACTTGTTACCTCTCGGTTGGATTATGGTAACGCCCTGCTCTGTGGTATATCTGACAAACTAACTAGTCGTCTGCAGAGGGTCCAGAACACTGCAGCACGTACGATACAGTTACCTGTACGATACAGGTCGCAGTACAATATTCTGGTATACACATATAAGGCACTGAATGGAACAGCTCCTCAGTACCTACAGGAGCTTGTTACCTTGTATCAGCCGTCAAGATCACTGCGGTCTGAGGCAGAATATTTGTTGTGTGTCCCAAAATCTCGAACTGTGACCTACGGAAACAGATGCTTTGGGAGGGTTTCGGCTACGTTGTGGAATAGCTTACCATCTGCTATTAGGAAGTCAAATACCCTGGCCAAGTTCAAGAGGGACATAAAAACTCACCTCTTCACGTCTGCATTTTAAAATCTTTGCAAAGACGTCATGTAAATACCACCCTTTTATTTGTTTAATTATGTGCACATTGCTTGTTAAATGTATAAAAATGATTGCAAGCCTTTGTTGTTTGTTTTCACAATTTATAACCATTACTATTATCCATATGTTGTAAAGCGCCTTAGAGCAATTTTACATTATTTGTGAACTGTAAGATCGGGTTCCTTTCATGTGTGGAGTGGAATAAAATATTGTAATGTTGACTCTGTATACATTATATATGACTGCTTGTACCAAGGATAAGTCACGTGTTACATTTCTATTTACATAACGATTCTCATGCAATATTATTGATATTNTAATGTTGACTCTGTATACATTATATATGACTGCTTGTACCAAGGAAAAGTCACGTGTTAAGTTTCTATTTACATAACTATCCTCATGCAATATTATTGATATATAGCTAACCGCTTGTATAGTTATGTATGTTTCTATATGATACTGTCTCTGTTCTGTTTAAGGGACAAAAACATGTCCCATATGGAGCTAAATAAAGAGAAACATACACCAAAGCTTTTCACTCCTGCAACAATAATAGAATAGGCCGACAAGAGACCTATTATGTAATCCTGAAATCTTGAATAAATTTGTATTTGCTAACACACCCAATCGTCTAGTGCAGTGCGCAAAGGTATAGCCAAACGTCAGTCAAACAGTTGGGTTAACATCACTTTACATACGGAAAATATATACCTGGAAAATCATTGCCACGTGATATAATGGTTTATTATTGTACTGTGTTGTTACTATACACATGAGGACCTTATACAATGATAACGTTAGTGCAAAATGTAACACCCTCTTTTTTCAATGAAGTATTTTTATAATATTCATTTGCTTTTCGTTTTGTTATTCATTATAGTATATACTTACAAGAAAATTTCATTTTGAAAATATCAGTTATATAATTTTTTGTACTCTCTTAATATTTCCGAAGAAAGCGTGACGTATTGAAAGTGTTTAGTTCTGCAGCACTGCAGAGGAAAACATCAAAAACCATAAATGAATTGTATGCAATACATGGTATGGAAAGGAAGGTATGACGCCTACCGGTCCATAACTCATCTTCGAAATCCAAGGATACATTTTTGAATTTTCTCATGATAGAATCGAACGCTCTAACGCTAAGCTATTTGATCGTTTTTAGACATCATAGCTAAGCGATCGCATGGCTGAAACACAGTTGTACCTGTACATTGAATATAATCAAAGAGGAACGCAAAGATTTAAACTTGTATATTTTGACCTTACATTGCCGAACGATTCTCTATTATCTTTCTTCAAAGCATTACATTGAAATAACATATATTATTAATTCATTGGCAGTTTTCTAACTGTTTACCTGTATCATACACAAGTTGGTGTGCTCAGGGATTGTCATAAGAAAATCGAAGAAGATATATTTATAAGGAGTGTTGCCCTTGGATCCTGGAAACGATACAATGTATGTGTAAGAAAGAGGAGGTTTTAAGCTAGAAACTCGGACTTTGTGACAAGTTTTTTTCCCCATTTCAGTTAACTACTGCGCGATTGCAGGGCTCAGTATCATAGGCTGTATCCTACTGTTTTGCAATGTCATCATCGGTTTCGTGGGATGTGCTAGCACCAGACCAGGGCGTCCTATTCAAAACCAGGGCGGCATTTTGTTCATTTCGGGTAAATATGATCGATCATTTAAAGCATTATAATCTTTCCAAAGTAAGCATGTTCTACCGTTCAAACCATTTTCTATGCACGCAATAATATGGGATAGTCAAAATTCTGGCTGACAGCTTGTTATGTGCATGTTAATTTGACCGGCCGTCCAAAACTAGACTGACATGTATTTATCTGCAGGTAAATATTTCAAACTGTAGTCCTTTTAAGATGCTTTCATTCAGCTTATTATGTGCGACCGTCCAAAACACATTTGGTAGCTGTTCTTGTGCAGGTCATATGCCCTTTCTTTTTGTATGTAGCAATACACGGCCATTCGCAGTGAACACGAGTAAAGATTATATTTAACTGAGGAAATATTAGCGAAACCCAAAGACAAAAGCAGTTGACGTAACTTGTCTAATCCATAAATAAGAATGTAGGTCATATTAACATAAAATAGCATAAAGGGGGCCTAATCATTACATAAGCTAAAATATTATGTAGTTTTGAATTTGGTCATGCAGAAAACCTTGAAACCCCTGGCATCACTCATTAGTCTTGAGAATCCTAATAAATGCAGATATAAAAGAAACTCTTGATTGGCGAATCTCCTCGATCATGTCAGCTCCCTCACCAGGGAACGTAATTGTTTTAATCGGGGAAAAAACACCTGACCATCATGAAATATTTCCTCATCGATTTCGATTTATGTTTTAACGACCACAAAGAGTATGTGGGCAACACCACCTAGTATTTGTTCTACTAGCATTGTGATGAGTGATGATGGAAAATTATAATTTTTTATTTACAGCAATAGGTGCTTGTATCTGCGTTTACCATTTCTCCGAGACGTATTTTACTAGTTCGTTTTATAGCAAGTTGAAATGAAATGTGTCGAAAGCCCGATTGACTGACAAATGTTGTCTTTATCGCACATTAACGGATAGAACTACACATTGTCGGTTCTGTCCACTGAAAAAATGTCGCCGATATTCTCTTGCAGTCATGCATTACATGTCAATTACAATCTGTAAGGTTGTTATAGCTGGGCTAGATTGAGTATTGTATTACGTAACACGTTTTATCTATAGGTGCGTTATCACCTATGCATTCAACGCCCACAATCTTTAAACATTTAAAGGGACATTGCAAACTAATACTTGAGTACGCGGATGGATGATTTTCATTATTTTTTGGTAAAGATACCAAAACCATTCGTCAGCTGTTTTCTATAGCAATGACGTCACAGGTGAAATTCTTTGTTAGCATAAAGGTCAATTGTACAGTTCAACAGGTATCAGTGTTCACTTGGCTACAGACCATAGCCTGGACGTCCTTTAATGACCATATCTTTTCGAAGGACGTAAATCACTAAGAAACCAAACCATTCTAACGAGATGTTTTAACGAGATATATATATTTTTTAACGGAAACAATGAAAATGTAAAAGTTAAAAAAAAACCGTTGAATATATTTTATCAAAATCAGAACACGATACTTCCATCCACGCAATGATCTTTGGTTATGATCTTGAGGGGACGGTCGCTTTTAAACGTTTCCCTCCACTTTTCTTTTCTCTTCTTTGTGATGTTTCCTGAATAGAACTCTGCTGTGGCCATATCTATTAAATGCTTAACTTTGACTGTACAAAAATGTAGGCATGTAGATCGATCAGAGAGAAATGTTCTGAAGATGCATATGTAACCGTTACAATATATTGCTGCTTTTACTTCTCTCTCTCTTTTTTACCTAAATATATATATATATATATGACCTTAACCTTTGTCCTATGACCTTGACCGTGTTCCTGTGTGAAGTCGTCGATGCCCTCTATTCTATAATGAATAATGATAGTATTGGTTAAAGTGAAGCAAAAATAAATATTAATGTACTGAATATCACATGTTGAATTTTGACCAAAACTGTGACCTTGAATGATGACCAAGGTCATTTCTTATTGATTACTTTTAAAGCACAATATTAGGGCTAATGACAATGCAGCATCAAACATCAAGACTTCATGGCGTTTGGCCCTCGGGGAGTACACTTTTTTAAACATAACTCTAAGTTGACAGTTGAATTTGCACTGATGACAAACATGGTATACCAGAACTATAAAATACCAAATGGTGAAATATTTACATCAAAGGTTTTTAGAGATAAAGCGGTTTGAAAATTGTCCAATAAGGGACCATTGTGGCCATCTTGAACGTTAAAGGTAATTCCTGTCCATTTACTTTTTAGACATGAAATCAGGCTAGTGGCAGACTAAATATTAAGACTAATTACCGCCTGGTGCACGAAGAATAGGTACTAAATTATCACATCATAAAGACCAATTAAAAATGTGGTATACCTTGAAGTATATAGAAATTGTTTTGAGATTTTCATTTTTCTATTATACCATCGCGTGACCTTGTAATTGACATATTTTCTTATAACACGTAATGGGTAAAAATTAGCCCCGACCAAGATATTTACAATATCATGTTTACAAATCAATGAACGGTTTTGGAGTTAACATTACTGTTACATTTTCTAATATTGTTTTATTTATAAATCTGTGCCCTTAACCTTTGACTTTAAGGATAATTATTCATGCGGTTACTAATTATCATACTGTTTTTATCTTCCTCAGCCGGCTGCACTATCGCCGCAGTGGTTTGGTTTTACATCACTCAATACCATGACACGCTTACATCGCTGTCATCGACCTCGCTAAATATCAAGCTTGGCTATTCCTTCTACCTAGGCGCCGTTGCGGGTGGAGGCACATTTATTGCCGCTATAACCATGTGTGTGACAGCTAATAAAATGGACGTCCCAGTTGCACAACAGGGACCCACGGGATATCCACAACCAGGATTTCCGCAACCAGGATACCCACAGTCTGGAAACCCACAACCAGGATACCCACAGCATGTAAACCCACAACCAGGATACCCACAGCATGGAAACCCACATCCAGGATACCCACAGCCTGGACACTCACAACCAGGATACCCACAGCCTGGACACTCACAACCAGGATACCCACAGCATGGAAACCCACAACCAGGATACACACAGCCTGGACACTCACAACCAGGATACCCACAGCATGGAAACCCACAACCAGGATACCCACAGCCTGGAAACCCACAACCAGGATACCCACAGCATGGAAACCCACAACCAGGATACCCACAGCCTGGAAACCCGTAAACCGAAGTCGGATATGAGGAAACAGTTTTATAACTACATCTATCACCATTCTATAGTGACACTTTACCAATAGTGGCTTACAGTTAAAAAAAGTACGATACTTACGCTTTAACACATGACCTTGCTGTTTTAATGCAATTTTTGAAAACTTTAGAAGGTTGTTTTCTTATTTCTGTTTGATTTTTGTGTGAAAATTTCCACATTTGGACTATTTTGACTAGTCCACATTAGATTCTTTAAAACAACATCTAGGTATTCATACCAACGTGCTGATGCTTCCATGTAAACAATACTAGCGACATTGTTGCACAATGTGTCATAATATCTTCGCATGCATATTAAGCGAAATTAGTCGGAAACAGTATATTTTGATGGTGCTTTATATTTTATAGATAGTAACACTGCTGATATACGTAACATGTTTACGATAAAATGCATAAACAAATAGGTCAACAATTATTGATTAACAAATGTAGGATTAGATCAAACCGGTTTTTTATTCATTTTTTTCTCTCACAAAAAAGGTGTTTTATTGATATAAAGAGAAAGTAGGACCTACAAGTTATAAAAAAGCAAATGATGAAACAGTCTATTAAAAAACAATTGCAATGAGTGCTGTATTTAGTTTGAGTTATATCTAGTACGCTTTTGCTTGTCTAGTATTAATGTTCCTTCCTTTACTTTATTTAATATTTTAATATATATTGTATACTATTTCAATGTTTATGATATTTTCACTGCAAATATGTGATAACTTTGTGCTGTTAAGGAATTTTATGTGATATGGAAGTGTTAAATTCCAGTTAAACTGTATTAAGCTTGAACAATTTAAAGGTAAGAATAATTATGAAAACAAGACTTTCTTGATTTACGTACCGTGCGACGCTATTCATTTGGGTATCATTTTCAAAAGTCTGTTTTATCAAAACTAATGAGAGTTGGGAGAAGAAATTTAATCAGAACCCTCGTTGACTCTAACATATTTCAACTATGCATATTTTCTGTCGATATTGATCGTGTATACCCAAATATTCGCCAAAATAGCGGAAGTGTCTCTTCCAGGGTACAGTAACGCCAGTTCAACGGCCTACGTAACTCTGATGGTATTTCGCGTTCTTTTTATAGAACCACGCGCCCGAAATATCAAAATGTGATAAAAAATGTAAAGTGGATAGTATCTTTTTAAGTAAAATGAACAAACTTTTTTGGAACTGATAGTGTAGTTTTGTATAAAGAACATTGATATTTAACTAAAAAGTGTCCCGATTTGGGTACAGTGACGTTAGATAACCTGTGTGCCGATATTACATTGTGTACCCACGAATATCAGCTGCAGTGTTACTCTCGATAGAGCGTATCCATGGAGATAATTACCCGGAAAATTATACCTAATTGTTTTTGTTTTTATTAAGTTTTTATTCAATATTAAATAAATATTGCAATTACAGTTGAAACTGTTTAGTTTTTATCAAGACAGGAAATACTTATACCGGCAAATATATGCTGCCGGTATCAAAAAAATCATGCATTTTTTGCATATTCTTCCAATTTCGTTCTGTTGTATATGTTGTGAAAACATATACGCACCCACAGGGACTTGACACATTCCTATGACCCAGAATGAAAGGTATTTTTTTCCATTCTGGGTCATAGGAGCGTGTCAAGTCCCTGTGTACGCAATAGCATGTGAATATGCTCAACGCAACAGTCTAATATGGCAATTAATTGATATAGATATATATGTATGTGGCTTGAAACATTTGCAAATATATTAAACACGTATACATTTGCATGTAAACGTTACATCTTACATTTCCATATACGTGTATACGTAACCGTAAGTTGACAATGCGCACAAACAACAAGTCTCCGAAAAAGATACAAAGTTGTACACTGCTTTTGATATCAAGGACGACATCGACCTCAAACGTTCTATCAACCAATCGACGAGCCAGATACAGTGAGTGACACGCTGAAACAACCGTTCGGTTTATAGGCGTGTTCTTTTTGAACACAGCTTGTTGACGCCGTAACAATTTTGATTGTAATAGTGAAATAATTAGGGTGATGTTTTTAAAATGTTATTGTATATTGTGAAAAGACGAATATCAGAAAAGAGAATGTAACAATTCAAAAAAAATTAAACTGACATTTATATGTATATATAATTATGTTAGCATATATTTCCATCAGTTGCATTAAAAAGATGGGCATAGAAAATTGTACAACTGATTTTGTTTATATTTTTTTGTGGGGTTTGGGGGAATGTCAGAACTCGACTATATTATCAAGAAAAATACAAAAAAACATTCTCTTTTCTTTCCAATAACACTTAAAATACTGTACTGTATAAATCAAGTTCCTTAGCAAATTGTATAACTGAATTATTCTCACTTTAATTATACACTTGAAATTTTTACTGTTATTGAATTTTACAGATTTTGTGTTTATCTACTTCTTTTTTGTTGGGGAAGAGGTCGATATTTTAAAATGTCAGAATTCAACTGTGATATCAAGAAAATTTAAACATAACTCTTCTTTTCAGAATAGTTCTGAAAAGAAGTCAATCAACTTTATAAAATTTAGCATTCAGAGTACCAATGCCAGTATTATAACCTTTTTTGAATTATCAAAACTTTAGATTTAAATGGTTTTAACACTTAAGTGTATTTCTTTGTTTTAACTATCATTCATTATAATGCTGTTTATTTTCCTGTGTTAAGCTGAGCCACACCTGTGTGCTGGTCACCATGCAGTGGCACCTATCTCTCACCTGTATTGATAAGCCTCGAGGGTCCCAGTCCCCACACAGGTGACACCCTGTGTATTATATTAACCTGGATAGACATATAGGAACCATGTATTACAGATAACATGATGTTGTAAAAAGTTTTGATAAATTTTAGGGGGGATGAATATTTAAGGGGGGGGGGGATAAGTATTTAATGCATTAAATATTCATCCGGATGAGTATTTAATGCATAAAATATCCATCCAGATGAATATTTTATGGGGACGGAAATTTTATAGGACACCGGCAAATATATGCTGCCGGTATAAAATAAATCATGCATTTATTGCATATTCTTACAATTTCGTTCTGTTGTATATGTTGTGTATGTATCATGCTAATACATATACACAATAGCATGTGGATATGCTCGAAACAGTCTAATATGGCAATTAATTGATATAGATATATATGTATGTGGCTTGAAACATTTACAAATATATTTAACACGTATACATTTAAGCATTGAACTGCTTTTGTATGATATTTATGATCTATTTGAATGACACAGCTTTGCAAGCAAACAACATTTGTTCGCTTACAAAGCTGTGTCATTCAAATAGATCATAAATATCATACAAAAACAGTTCAATACTTATATTTACGTTTTCTCTGCCTCTTATGTTCTTTTTTAACTTATAATTTATAATTAAAATTAAAAATGCCCGCCTTATCGACAGTCCACACAATTTCGTTCAATAGTTTGAACAGCGTATTGTCGCGTGCTGATTGGCAAACAAAGTAGTACTTTGACATTTTAACAAACACTTCAAATTTATTCCACAATTTAGTATCAATACAATTGCGTATGATATGTCTATAGGGTGATTCCAGTTTTTCAATAGAAATCTGAGCTGAAAGTTAGATTTGAAATTGTTTCGATTTTCCCCCGGAACAAATTTCGCGCATGGATAAATACAGTGAACACCGTGAATGGGACCTTGACCTCCACGAGGGAGTTATTTTTGGAAGTTAATTCGAACTTTTCTCTTTGCTCATTTTGTGAAGAATCCAGGCGTGAATGTATTTGTTGATTGTATGGGAACCCGACAACAGTCGGTAGATTCTATAACAGCATCGTTATTTGACATGTCGTCTGAAACTGAGGAACCGTGGATCCGAGACGCGTGAAACTGATAGCGTTTGAAGTGAGTGATCTTGCGACGGAGCACAGGTTCGTTACAAATGTCTGAAATGACGAATGTTTATGTGTGCTGTGACTCATATCAGTAGGTCTGTAACATATGTGTCAGTAGGTCTATAGAATATGTGTATTTCAGACATTTATAACGAACCCCTGTTGATCAGTGCAGTGTAACAGACGATATTTCTGATAAATTGCATGAGCGTTAAAATTGTTTCCATTGCCGGCATTGGTGATTTCAACCGATGTGCATTTTGTACGATATTGCAGACCTTGGTCTTGTTTTCGTTGTAATAAAAGTGTTTTTTATCTTATTTTTTATTTTGCACATAAATTTACAATGACATAATCAAATCTCACAATGCCAAGCGATATTTCAGCAGCCGTCATGTTTATTTACATTAGATATTGTAGTTCCGGTCAGTGTTGTAATTAATACGCTAAGAATTGTGTCTCGTGCGGCATGGTAATTATGTCTCGTGCGGCATGGTAATTATGTCTCGTGCGGCATGGTAATTAAAGTCCCATCAACGACACAGCTTTCAAAGAGGCTATATAGTGACAATGCCATTCAAATGTAAATATTTGCATGTAAACGTTACAAATATCAAGCGAATGAGTTGTCGAATCTTCCACCGTTCTATGATATTATTTGTCAGTGCAGCGGCCGGTATGGACAGCTTTCAAGCATTTGTAATGTTCTTAATTTTGCCCTCTTGTAATCCTAAATATCATTACAGTTCACGAAAATGTGTATAAGTACACATTCAACGACACATTCAAGTCATGACACAGGGTTTGAAACATGTACATGCAATCCATATACGTGTATGCGTAATCTTAAGTTGACAATGCGTACAAAAAATAAGTTTACGAAAAAAAACACAATGTTGTACACTTTGAAATCAAAGACGACACCGAACTCGAACGTTCTATCGACCAATGGACGAGCCAGATGCAATGAGTGACACGCTGAAACAACCGTTCGGTTTGTGGGCGTGTTCTTTTTGAACACGGCTTGTTGACGCCGAGACGATATTGTTTTTTTTTAATATATATGCACTAGGTCAGCATGTTTACTTGTATAAAGAATACGTGTACGGTCGAGCGAATGCGATTGCACAAGTATTTCCAATACTCACGCCACCCTGGTTGTCGTATACACACGCACCCGTAACCTTCCCACCTCACTGTGCACTTTGCTGTCGTCTGCTGTCAAGACATAAGGTGGTAGACTATATATATGCTGGTGGATAGATAACCTTCATAATAACTCATCAGCATGGAATTAAATATGAAGTATATTTTGTTTAGTTATTTGTAATGGAGATATGCACATATAGAAAACGTAATGTATTGAAATGGCCCATTTAGGATTTTAAAAAAGAAGATTATTATGGTGGGTAAACTACTATACCTGTAATACAATGATATACTTTAAGTTGCTATATATTATTAATGTCTATCTGTAGAAACTGATTTCAAATATTACGATATTGCTATTCAAAGCACCCTACAAGGAATTCCTTAAGCTGTTTAATGGAAATATATAGAACGGAAATATAAATAATAGGGTATCTTTCGTTAAATATAAATCATTTAAGCTAGGTCGAAGTAACGTGTGTCTGTCTCAGCATAATATCGATGATTCATGTAGATAAAATGTTAGACAAAGCTGAACACAAAATTTAATTGCCCCCTCTAAATGTTATTTATACAGATTTGTGTTGTAAATGATGTTCTCTTACAATTCTACTTAAGAAAAGATAAACATGTTTCAAAACTGCCCATGTCCTCACATTGATTTACTGTTGAGACAGTATAAACGGATTTAACCAACTCAGCTACCTGATAAGCAATATTTCCCGGGCTCGTTTTGATTACAGATATTCCAAAATGAAATAAAGGAGAAATATGGTAAACAACAGTGGAATTATCTAGTAGATTGTTTGCGATTCTATAGATAACCTTTTCCCTTCTTTATCTCATCCTCGATATCCAGGGGTTATGCTTGATTTCGCTCTCTGTACCCCTGGAATATGTCATAGCAAAATCGAAGGCTCGCGATATCTATTTGATTGGTGTCAGGTAAAAAAACATGACCAATCACTAGACTGATACTTGTCCTTTGAAGATAACAGAGGAGGGCGCCCGACTTTAAAGCCAATAAAGTTTACCGTTACGCGACCGCGATATTCTTTAATGTACTTTATAGGATCTAGCCTTCTTGTCTTATTCACAAGACGGTGCACACTGAGCCTTCCATTTTGCTATGACATATTCCAGGGGTGCAGCGAGCGACAGTGAGCGTAACCCTTGGATATCGAGGATGTCTTAATCTATGTTATCCGCCATCTTGGATTGTGGAGGGATTTTCAGAGGGTTAATCAATAGACTAATGCATTCAAAATGACGACCAATTAAGGATATACTCTTTTGAGGTTTCAACCACGTTCAAGTCTCGTTTTGATCTGGTGTAATAGGATTTGTAATATTAAACAAATTAGGATCAAGTTTATTAGCAAACATGCATTTGAAAAATATATCAAAAAACTATATGTATGTAGTTTTTAGAACTTTTTTTAACAAGAATGCCAATTCGGCGGCCATTTCGAAAATGTGTATTAATGTGTATTTCTTGGTCTTCAAAAAAGGCAAAATATCACCTTTTTTGACACTAGATTGATCACTTAAGTTGTCATTGTGTCGCCATTTTTAATTGTAGCAGTTTCAATTTTGCTGTACAACTTTATAATGTTTAATATGATAAAAATAATATGCAACAAACTGGAAAATTTTACATTATTGATATTTTTTTTACATGTTTAGTGTAACTGAAGCACTTTTGATTTTTGACTCCGAAAAAGGTAAAAGAAAATAACACAAATGATAATGGGACAAAAAAAAGAAGCACACCGACCCCCCATTTTTGTGGATGTTTTAGAAAGAGAAACACATTTTCTTTTAATTCATTAAATATTAAAAAAAGTTTAATAGCAGAACTTTTTATATCAAGCGTTTAATCTGCAAAAAAATGGTAAAAAATGAGTATTTTTTCATTAAAAAATAGGGGGTAGGGGTAACTAAAATCGGCTTTCTGAGTTAAAAGAATAAGATTAAGAAATTTTACTTCCATAATTTAAAAGAAAATAATATTTTCATCAATTCTACAAACATTCATACATATCTGATAACACAGTTGGAAGAAATTGTTTGAATTTGTTCTGCAAATGGTCAAAACCAAAAAAATCACCTAAAATCACATGTTGTGTTAAATTGGTATCTTTGACCGATCATAGCCCAAAAACGAACACACCGACATATATTTTCTTTTGCATTTTCTACTATGCACTTATCTCCTTTTTCCAAAAATCCATATAAGAAAAAAAGTTTAATACAGGAAATGTTTGACTTCTCAGAGGTGTACATCCTCAAAGACATTTACATAATTTGTTTATTGAAAATGGTGCCAATTATGTTGCGTGTTATGTAATAAAATGTATTGTGTTATTGTGGTGATCGATGATGATTTCATGTTGTTTATTGATCGTTCCTCTGTGCTATCTTTTAATTCTTTGTTGTCATGTTCCGTTACAGTATTAATCGTACACATGTGCTGTATTTTAATCCTTTGTTGTCATGTTCCGCTACAGTATTAATCGTACACATGTGCTGTATTTTAATCCTTTGTTGTCATGTTCCGCTATAGTTGTTTAGGGTCATATACCATGGACATGTTATGGCACACTGTGTGGTACCAGAACGACAGAGGACACGGTGTAGTGTCATGGTAACATAACATTACAATTTTACAATTAACCAATCGTATAAGTGTTAAACTGATATTACAGATTGCTCAGACCATAAATGAATATAGTACATTAATACTAAAACACAATTATGCATTCCTTATGAATTGAAGGAAGTTGCCATATCAGTCATAATGAAACCAACAAAAAGTATTACATCATTTTTTTTTTTATTCATAGCGACAATCTGAAAATTGTCGGTCATTACTCTTTTGTCAAAAACGAGTTAGTATTCCTTTTCTTCTGGCTTTGTGAGGATGTGGCAGCCTGATTTGTTTCGGCATATCTTGAGCTTGTTGATGACTTTCACATTTTTTTGTTTCATCAGTAACCATTTTTTTTGTAAAAACGTCAAGGTTAATTTGAATAACCTTATTGTATTGAACGATCTCTGCAAAGGACCACAGCATAAGCGTCTTGTTTACAGAAGGCAGCCACCATAGGAAGTTGTCGGTCATCGCTTTAAACCAAAACCTCTTTTACACTAAGGATCCTACACAGAGAAGAAATCGTCACTATTTGGCGGTTTTTAATAATCCAATTGACAGACAATCAATCATGACCCTGGCACGACAGAGGTACCCCGACAAAGCACAGTTCTTTTATGCGCCACTTCGAACATGCTACCAACATACCGTATGGTTATTTACTCGTAAATTTAAAGCTTAAAACTTTGAAATATCTGCGTCTGCGCACTGGCATATCATATTACCAATCAGAAGTCACGACACAACATATAGGGAGCGGTTCCCCCCATATAACATAATATTTGGGATACCGTTTGCAACAGAAAGTTCTCAAGAACCCATAGAAATGCATTCGATCATGTGACAATTGCCGTCTAATGTTTGAGAATATACTCGCTCTACATAGGCATGTTAAATGATGAGTCCCTGAAAACAGTACTCTTAAATTGAAGCTGAGGGATGATGAGGACAAAATCAATAGTCCGGCAAAGAAACAGAGGACAAATTTCTTCGCTCACGCGGATATCTTTGATACCGAAATGGAAAATGAAGACACAAAAGAGGATGATTATTTTACCAAGATGTGCAACCGGGCTAACTTAAATATCGAAGAGAAATGGAGCGAAAGAGTAGACAAATACAAGGAAAAAAGGACGTTCGAAGGAGAAGCTGAAAGTAGAGCAGATAAAAAAAGATGACGATCTGATGGAATTCCTTAATCAATACGCACAGACACTAATCAGTATCTTTCAAATTAAAGGTGAGAATCTGCACACAAAAATCACGGAATCTGTGGAAAAGTATAGACGAAATTGTTACGATATATTGCCTACTGTACGCATGTTTCCTTTGAACATGTATGCAGATGACGACGATGACGTATCAGATGCTGATGATGAATATGAATCCGACGAGGAAAACGTTGCAGAAGACGACGAGGAAAATGGGGACAAATAAAAGTAAGACATGCTTACACATTCTGCCATAAGTGTGAATACGTCTAAGAAGTACACAACAGGATTATTTGAAGGACANTACAATGCTTAAACAGGAAACCGACGAACAGATGACCAGTGGTCGGCTGACCTCATGGATTGATCAAGTTTTTCGAAATACAATGACGGATATACATATGCACTGGTTGTCATCGAGGTGTTCTCAAAATGTCTGTTGTTGAGACCGCTAAAAGACAAGAAAGGTAATTCGGTGGCCACTACATTTAGAACTATATTCGCCGAGGGGCGCCAACCTAGCAGGATAAGAACGGATAAGGGCAAGGAATTTAGAGCAAAACTTGTCCAGTCCTTGTTTCGCACACGAAATATAAGGCATATATATGCATACTAAGAGGTCAAGGTCAGCACCATCGAGCGCGTACTGAAGACGATCAGGATGAAGATGTACAGATACTTAACGTACAAACAATCATATCTTTACATTGACTAGCTGCAGAGTTTTGCAGACGGTTACACAAAACCATCTACATCGCGCAAAACTACAACGATGATGAAATCATGGGTTCCTCTTATTATTTTCAATTTTTTGCGTCATAGCATTCGAGTACTAGTATTTGTTCTGTTTGTCTGATATAGCATTTGTAAATAAAATGCGTTGTACATACGTTTTGATTCTATAGTCGTCTCATAGCTAGTGAACTGTATAGCGGGTGTGTGTAGGAGTGTACACATGTTAATCCTTATGAGTGGGTATAATGTTGTCAATACAGACATGTTCATACTTGTGTTGGGTAAAAGCTGAGCCGCCTAGGCGTCTATTTTTGTGAAGCAATGTCATGTACAGACATAGGCTTCTATCTTCAAGTTCCTTCTGTTATTTAGTTAGTTAAATATGATAAGGTATTCAATTATTTTCATAAATTCGTTCCTAAAATAACCAAACTTAGAGAAAGAAACTTGAAAAATATATTTAACAGGTATACTATGTATCATTTCATTATTTAACATGCATATACGCTCCTTTTGATATTGCAATTTGTGCATTTTTTATACAACGACATTTATCACGTATTGCTTTGGGTTTCTGGTGTGTGAAAATGCCAATAAAGACATAGTTATACAGGTGTATTAATATGCCTGATAAGTGACAACACGTTACATACAGGGCATCAGGTATACAGGTACTCGATCAATAGGCGTTAAATCAATATACGATCAGTGACGTAGATATGTCGGAGTCGAAAAGACCTTCTGTAGTTCGTTTACATTTTTTTGTTCGACGGTGCTTATACACAATACATTAGCTACGTCCCTTTGCATTTGTTTTACAAAGACAGAATTTCACATGCGGCAAAGGTGATTCAAGGCTTATTATATTCCAATTGAAATTAGTCAAACACTGAAAGTAGGGAAACAGTTGATACTTTTGCCTTCAATAATGTAGGCCTACTACATAGGCCTGTTAAACAGACTAAACCTTATGATGTTGTTATTCTATTCATACTTCATACAAAACAACCATTTCCTTTTACAGAAACACGCTGTCCATCAATTGCTGTTGAACTCACTCTAACGATAAAAATGTCAATACCTTTCTGTGTCTTTTCAGAAAATATTTCAAAACCGAAAGTAATAGGACCTCCAAACTCGAAGTAAAGTCGCACCTGAAATGACATTAGATACTCTTTTGTCACCTGGTTTCGATCAAGCCCGGTAACCACCACTAAGACAACGCTACCACACGTACACAGGACATTGCAAACTTCATTATGACGTCTGCAGCAGTGGTTTGTGGTGGTTTGATTGCCCTGGGATTGTTCGTTTTGCAGGCGGTGGGGGTAGGCACACACTATTGGTATGTACTAGAAGTGATAGATATAAGTATGATTAGTGCCGGCCTGTTCCAGATTTGTAGAGACAGTACCATTCTCGGCAGCAGTACCAGCCAGTGTTACAGTTACAAGAACTACGTCACCTCAGCGACTCTCGTTGACTGTAAGCATCCTCGAGTATTCGACTTTTAAAATTCGATTACACACTAAAATTATGTTGCATGATATGAAGCAAGTAATCCCATTGAATAACACGTTATTTTGTTCGCGGACAAGTTGAAAAGTATATATGACAAATTTTAAACTATGATTTTGTATTTAATTGAATTAATCATTTGTTTTAAAATAGTTAGCTTTTAGAATCGATAGAATAGTTTGAATCAAATTGTTCTCCAATGTCATTCAAAGTTAAATGTTGGACTGATCAAATGAATTATTCTCTTCATTTAAATTATAGAACTTTTATTTACAGTTATAAATTTACATTTTTCTGTGTCTGAGCTGATGAGGGTCATCATTACTTTCCTGAGTTCTGAGTAAGGGTATTGAGTTCTGCTTGTTCGAGATTGACTTAACATCCGAGGTCTATATTTCTTGTATATTACTGACGAATCCAGGTCCAGAAAACCTCTACCTCTTGCACACCGAACATTTCAGTCTCAAAATATTGTCAAATAAATATTTATCATCACGCTGATTTCCATTCTTGTTTGGGTGTTATATTTGTCGTTGTTTTCTGTTTAAAAATGGAAGAAACACTTTCGACCTGGGTACGGTGAGTTTGCAAGGTTTATTGTTAAATCTTATTGGTTATTGTTTAAAATATTATTAATAGCCCTACTTCAAAAAACTTGTTTTGACCTTGGATTCGCTATATCATATATACATCTATATTCTAAAGCCAAACGTTGAAACATTTGTGTGATTCTTAGTAAATAAGTAAAGCAGACATTGACATGTTTTTGAAAGCTATTCAAAATTTTAATGACACATTTGACAAAAATAAAATAAAAATTAACATATCAGATCCGACTTAGATATGTTTCTCCCGTCTTTAACGAAAATTCATTGCAAAGTCTTTCAAAAATAAAATTAAAAAATATATGAGCTTATTATACGTGAATGTTTATATGATTAAACAATTTTCAGAGATTTTTTAGTCTGACATCTAAAGTTTTATTTTAAAATGGTCAGAGATTTTATTTATATTTTAACATCAACCGTTATATGTTAAGTCTCCATTCTCTAGTGCTGTAGGGTAATGGTGGTTTGCGTAAGAAAATGAAAGTGAAAACCATGCGACTTACCTGTTCACGGGAATGTTACACAGATACCCATCCCATAGGTCGCATATGGCCGTGTTTAACTATTTATTTTTTCTTATCGTTGGTTATACATTAACGTAGATCAAAACGTTTTATCGTTCCAATGAATGATTTTGGCCGTTCAATCGGGAACCGCACTTTCCGTAAACGAGAAAATCCTTAACATGTTCACATACCTCACGCTGATGTTGTTATGACAAGTAAGTGGTAGGAATTTGAGGTCTGATCGCATCACGGTTGATGAATTTTTACTGATTAAAACTGCGTCGTTTTCTTCCCGCTAGTTTTATATTGTCATCCGATTACAAATGATAAATGATAAATCGTGAAAGTGAACGTAAATTGATGCAAACAAGATGTTAAGAAAAATGCAAAAATATGCTCAGTTATACAAAATTATCGAGAAAGGATGTTTTTGTTTAGAACACTTATAAAATGATATATAGTTCCTGTGAATGGTTTGAGTCCCATCACAGGAACGACGTTATATACTTGTGGTTATTAGAGAAGGGGTTTGGTAACTCGCGATACACATATTACAATCGGCCATTCATGCCTGAGTCTGGTGCCCGTTTGATGTATGTCCGGAAATCAGCCGAGTTGTGACGAGTGAGGTTAATCTATGATTTACAAAAACACAAAATTATGATATATAGATAAATATATATTGGTATAAGGCGATGAAAACAAAAAACAAAGAACTTAAAAAACATTTCATGACATAATGACTTTTTTCTCTCTTTAAAACGCAAAGCAGATACCAGAAACAGTGTGCTATTTAAAAAAAAAACCGACATCTTTATGATGAACAGTGAATCAAATTTATAACACGTCCATGTTTCCAAGATGTGGCTAAGGAATTATGGCTAGACAAAGAAATATAATCTGATAAATCTGGATTGATTTGTGAGCTGATACTTTTATTTTTACAGAGACCACGTCAGGCTCTCTCGTTTGGTGCATTGATAGGTATTTTTCCTATCAACATGTTTTATTCGTCCTTTTTATTTTTATGAAACTAAGAAAAGAAAAATAATTGATAGTGAATAGCGGAATCTAATTTATGAATAAATTTCCCTTTTCTAAAAATGCACAACACAAAATAACAACCAACACATTCAAAGCTGGGTAAATGTAAGGCCATACTGATCTTGGAAACTTGATCAAATAAGTGAACAAGCACCACAATAATGTGAAAATTTACTTTAATAGATGCATTACGTATACCATTTAATAAAGGATGTATCTTTTATGGTGATCAAAACTCCATTGAAGTGAATAGCAAATAATGACAATAGCATGATTATTAATTGGTACATTTATAAGATAATTACCTAGCTGTTCATACGACATAAAACACAAACATACAAACAGACAGACACGCAACAAATATTTATAAGGCTGGATGCCTACAGATATTCTCATCCACCTTAGCATTTATTAACACAATAAACGAACATAATGAGACTCGGAAGTATGTTATAAAGTCTTTAATATATATATTTTTTAAATATGTCAAAAACTATTGGATGTTCACTGATGCAGATGTGCAGAACAATTGCATTTGATTAAAAAAAATGGAGAAAGTTTACTTTTTGTCATGAATAACCTTGAACTTACATTGCACTCAAGTTTTTTCTTGGTCATTTGCGTCCCTAATGACTTCTACATTACATTTTCTTTCTTTATCTTTACTGTTCGTCATCTTTCACCTTGTTATGTTCGTTATTATATTGATGTTAATAGTGCTTTGACAGTAAGTGTAAGTCTGTAGTGTTTGTAAATATCATAAAGGTTGGTTGTTCGATAAACCACAGGGCAGTTGGAATACAGTCTCAGAAAACTAACCAGTCGTCTGCAGAGGGTCCAGAACACTGCAGCACGGCTTGTTACTCGTATTCGAAAGAGAGAGCACATCACACCTGCGGTTTATTCGTTGCACTTGTTACCTGTACGATACTGGTCGCAGTACAAAATTCTGGTATACACATACAAGGCACTGAATGGAACAGCTCCTCAGTACCTACAGGAGCTTGTTACCCTGTATCAGCCGTCAAGATCACTGCAGTCTGAGGCAGAATCTTTGTTGTGTGTCCCAAAATCTCGAACTGTGACCTACGGAAACAGATGTTTTGGGAGGGTTTCGGCTACGTTGTGGAATAGCTTACCATCTGCTATTAGGAAGTCAAATACCCTGGCCAAGTTCAAGAGGGACATAAAAACTCACCTCTTCACGTCTGCATTTTAAAATCTTTGCAAAGACGTCATAGAAATACCACCATTTTATTTGTTCAATTATGTGCACATTGCTTGTTAAATGTATGAAAGTGATTGCAAGCCTTTGTTGTTTGTTTTCACAATTATAACCATTACTATTATCCATATGTTGTAAAGCGCCTTAGAGTAATTTTATATTATTTGTGAACTGTAAGATCGGGTTCCTTCCATGTGTGGAGTGGAATAAAATATTGTAATGTTGACTCTGTATACATTATATATGACTGCTTGTACCAAGGATAAGTCACGTGTTAAGTTTCTATTTACATAACGATTCTCAAGCAATATTCTTGATATATAGCTAACCGCTTGTATAGTTATGTATGTTTCTATATGATACTGTCTCTGTTCTGTTTAAGGGACAAAAACATGTCCCATACGGAACTAAATAAAGAGAAACATACACCAAAGCTTTTCACTCCTGCAACAATAATAGAATAGGCCGACAAGAGACCTATTATGTAATCCTGAAATCTTGAATACATTTGTATTTGCTAACACACCCAATCGTCTAGTGCAGTGCTCAAAGGTATAGCCAAACGTCAGTCAAACAGTTGGGTTAACTTCACTTTATATACGGAAAATATATACCTGGAAAATCATTGTCACGTGATATAATGGTTTATTATTGTACTGTGTTTTTACTATACACATGAAGACCTTATACAATGATAACGTTAGTGCAAAATGTAACACCCTCTTTTTTCAATGAAGTATTTTTATAATATTCATTTGCTTTTCGTTTTGTTATTCATTATAGTATATACTTACAAGAAAATTTCATTTTGAAAATATCAGTTATATAATTTTTTATACTCTCTTAATATTTCCGAAGAAAGCGTGACCTATTGAAAGTGTTTAGTTCTGCAGCACTGCAGAGGAAAACATCAAAAACCATAAATGAATTGTATGCAATACATGGTATGGAAAGGAAGGTATGATGCCTGCCGGTCCATGATAAGTCATCTTCGAAATCCAAGGATACATTTTTGAATTTTCTCATGATAGAATCGAACGCTCTAACGCTAAGCTATTTGATCGTTTTTAGACATCATAGCTAAGCGATCGCATGGCTGAAACACAGTTGTACCTGTACATTGAATATAATCAAAGAGGAACGCAAAGATTTAAACTTGTATATTTTGACCTTACATTGCCGAACGATTCTCTATTATCTTTCTTCAAAGCATTACATTGAAATTACATATATTATTAATTCATTGGCAGTTTTCTAACTGTTTACCTGTATCATACACAAGTTGGTGTGCTCAGGGATTGTCATAAGAAAATCGAAGAAGATATATTTATAAGGAGTGTTGCCCTTGGATCCTGGAAACGATACAATGTATGTGTAAGAAAGAGGAGGTTTTAAGCTAGAAACTCGGACTTTGTGACAAGTTTTTTTCCCNAGAGGAACGCAAAGATTTAAACTTGTATATTTTGACCTTACATTGCAGAACGATTCTCTATTATCTTTCTTCAAAGCATTACATTGAAAACTTACACATACATTACAATGTATGTGTAACAAAGAGGAGGTTTTAAGCAAGAAACTCGGACTTTGTGACAAGTTTGTTTTTTCATTTCAGTTAACTACTGCGCGATTGCAGGGCTCAGTATCATAGGCTGTATCCTACTGTTTTGCAATGTCATCATCGGTTTCGTGGGATGTGCTAGCACCAGACCAGGGCGTCCTACTGTTCAAAACCTGGGCGGCATTTGGTTCATTTCGGGTAAATATGATCGATCATTTAAAACATTATAATATTTCCAAAGTAAGCATGTTCTACCGTTCAAACCATATTCTATGCACCCAAGAATATGGGATAGTCAAAATTCTGGCTGACAGCTTGTTATGTGCATGTTAATATGACCGGCCGTCCAAAACTAGACTGACATGTATTTATCTGCAGGTAAATATTTCAAACTGTAGTCCTTTTAAGATGCTTTCATTCAGCTTATTATGTGCGACCGTCCAAAACACATTTGGTAGCTGTTCTTGTGCAGGTCATATGCCCTTTCTTTGTGTATGTAGCAATACATGGCCATTCGCAGTGAACACGAGTACAGATTATAATTAACTGAGGAAATATTAGCGAAACCCAAAGACAAAAGCAGTTGACGTAACTTGTCTAATCCATAAAAAAGAGTATAGGTCACATTAACATAAAATAGCATAAAGGGGGCCTAATCATAACATAAGCTAAAATATTATGTAGTTTTGAATTTGGTCATGCAGAAAACCTTGAAAACCCTGGCATCACTCATTAGTCTAGAGAATCCTAATAAATGCAGATATAAAAGAAACTCTTGATTGGCGAATCTCCTCGATCATGTCAGCTCCCTCACTACGGAACGTAATTGTTTTAATCGGGGAAAAAACACCTTACCATCATGAAATATTTCCTCATCGATTTCGATTTATGTTTTAACGACCAAAAAGAGTATGTGGGCAACATCACCTAGTATTTGTTCTACTAGCATTGTGATGAGTGATGATGGAAAATTATGATTTTTTATTTACAGCAAAAGGTGCTTGTATCTGCGTTTACCATTTCTCCAAGACGTATTTTACTAATTCGTTTTATAGCAAGTTGAAATGAAATGTGTCGAAAACCCGATTGACTGAGAAATGTTGTCTTTATCGCACATTAACGGATATAACTACACGTTGTCGGCTCTGTCCACTGAAAAAATGTCGCCGATATTCTCTTGTAGTCATGCATTACATGTCAATTACAATCTGTAAGGTGGATTATTGTAATACGTAACACGTTTTATCTGTAGGTGCGTTATCACCTATGCATTCAACGCCCACAATCTTTAAACATTTAAAGGGACATTGCAAACTAATACTTGAGTACGCGGATGGATGATTTTTATTATTTTTTGGTAAAGATACCAAAACCATTCGTCAGCTGTTTTCTATAGCAATGACGTCACAGGTGAAATTCTTTGTTAGCATAAAGGTCAATTGTACAGTGCAACAGGTATCAGTGTTCACTTGGCTACAGACCATAGCCTGGACGTCCTTTAATGACCATAGCTGTTCGAAGGACGTAAATCACTAAGAAACCAAACCATTCTAACGAGATTTTTTGACGAGATAATTTTTTTTTAACGGAAACAATGAAAATGTAAAAGTTAAAAAAAACCGTTGAATATGTTTTATCAACACCAGAACACGATACTTCCATCCACGCAATGATCTTTGGTTATGATCTTGAGGGGACGGTCGCTTTTTAACGTTTCCCTCCACTTTTCTTTTCTCTTCTTTGTAATGTTGTGTTCATCCTGAATAGAACTCGGCTGTGTCCATATCTATTAAATGCTTAACTTTGACCGTACAAAAATGTAGGCATGTAGATCGATCAGAGAGAAATGTTCTGAAGATGCATATGTAACCGTTACAATATATTACTGCTTTTATTTCTCTCTCTCTTTTTTACCTATATATATATATGACCTTAACCTTTGTCCTATGACCTTGACCGTGTTCCTGTGTGAAGTCGTCGATGCCCTCTATTCTATAATGAATTATGATAGTATTGGTTAAAGTGAAACAAAAATAAATATTAATGTACTGAATATCACATGTTGAATTTTGACCAAAACTTTAACCTTGAATGAAGAACAAGGTCATTTCTTATTAATTACCTTTAAAGCACAATATCAGGGCGAATGACAATGCAACATCAAACATCAAGACTTCATGGCGTTTGGTCCTCGGGGAGTACAGTTTTTAAACATAACTTTAGTTGACCTTTCACTTTGAACTGATGACAAACATGGTATACCAGAACTATAAAATACCAAATGGTGAAATATTTACATCAAAGGTTTTTAGAGATAACGCGGTTTGAAAATTGTCCAATAAGGGACCGTTGTGGCCATCTTGAACGTTAAAGGTAATTCCTGTCCATTTACTTTTTAGACATGAAATCAGGCTAGTGGCAGACTAAATATTAAGACTAATTACCGCCTGGTGCACGAAGAATAGGTACTAAATTATCACATCATAAAGACCAATTAAAAATGTGGTATACCTTGAAGTATATAGAAATTGTTTTGAGATTTTCATTTTTCTATTATACCATCGCGTGACCTTGTAATTGACATATTTTCTTATAACACGTAATGGGTAAAAAATAGCCCCGACCAAGATATTTAAAATATCATGTTTACAAATCAATGAATGGTTTTGGAGTTAACATTACTGTTACATTTTCTAATATTGTTTTATTTATAAATCTGTGCCCTTAACCTTTGACTTTCAGAATAATTATTCATGCGGTTACTAATTATCATAATGTTTTATCTTCATCAGCCGGCTGCATTATCGCCGCAGTGGTTTGGTTTTACATCACTCAATACCATGACACGCTTACATCGCTGTCATCGACCTCGCTAAAAATCAAGCTTGGCTATTCCTTCTACCTAGGCGCCGTGGCGAGTGGAGGCACACTTATTGCCGCTATAACCATGTGTGTGACAGCTAATAAAATGGACGTCCCAGTTGCACAACAGGGACCCACGGGATATCCACAACCAGGATTTCCGCAACCAGGATACCCACAGCATGGAAACCCACATCCAGGATACCCACAGCATGGAAACCCACATCCAGGATACCCACAGCATGGACACTCACAACCAGGATACCCACAGCATGGACACTCACAACCAGGATACCCACAGCATGGACACTCACAACCAGGATACCCACAGCCTGGACACTCACAACCAGGATACCCACAGCCTGGAAACCCATAAACCGGAGTCGGATATGAGGAAACAGTCTTTCATAACTACATCTATCACCATTCTATAGTGACACTTTACCAATAATGGCCTACAGTTAAAAAAGTACGATACTTACGCTTTAACACATGACCTTGCTGTTTTAATGCAATTTTTGAAAACTGTAGAAGGTTGTTTTCTTATTTCTGTTTGATTTTTGTGTGAAAATTTCCACATTTGGACTATTTTGACTAGTCCACATTAGATTCTTTAAAACAACATCCAGGTATTCATACCAACGTGCTGATGCTTCCATGTAAACAATACTAGCGACATTGTTGTACAGTGTGTCATAATGTCTTCGCATGCATATTAAGCGAAATTAGTCGGAAAAAGTATATTTTGATGGTGCTTTATATTTTATAGATAGTAACACTGCTGATATACGTAACATGTTTACGATAAAATGCATAAACAAATAGGTCAACAATAGTTCAACATCATATTTTCCATTAAAGACTTTGTTTTATTGATTAACAAATGTAGGATTAGATCAAACCGGTTTTTTGTTCATTTTTTTTCTCACCAAAAAGGTGTTTTATTGATATAAAGAGAAAGTAGGACCTACAAGATATAAAAAAGCAAATGATGAAACAGTCTATTTAAAAACAATTGCAATGAGTGCTGTATTTAAGTAGTGGTATTTTACCGGTGTCACCTCCACACATTTTGTGGAGGGATGTGGAGGGATTATGTATGATGCAATAGTGCATGTATGACACAATAGGGGAGGGTAAAACCCATGGAATGTGTGGAGGTGACGCCGGTATAATAGACCTTTAACCTAGATATGCAATAGAATGTATGACACACAATAGGAAAGAATGTGTGGAGGGATTATATCACATAATATATGCAGAGGTAAAATGCTTTAGGCGATAATGCAATACACATCACAATAAGTGTGGAGGGATTAATGTACAACACAAAAGGAAAGATTAATGTGCAACACAATAGGAAAGAATGTGTGGAGGGATTAATATGTGAAGAAAAATAGGCGATAATGCAATACACATCACAACAAGTGTGGAGGGATCATGCAAGACTGAACATGCCTACGGTAAAACTTACATAGATTTAAAAATAACCTTTTGCATATGTAAAGGGTAGCCTTCTATACACAGTCCAGGAAGAAAGAATGTGTGGAGGGATAATGTCACACTTCTATACACAGCGAGTTGAAATAGCAATGATGTAACCTGAGGTGTATATAAGGTAAACATTTGGAGTCTGCACAAATGGCACAAGAGATTATCAACCGTATAATTAAGGAAGATATTACTCTGACAAGTATATCACAGAGTAAGGTAGACTGTCGCCTTGGAATTACACAAGAAGTCATCGTGAAAAAAAGTCAAAGGTGATTCAAAGTTAAAAATAAAGTTATGATTTGTAAAGATAAGCTACCAATTAGTGATATCACTTTGTAGAGGTACACTTAACAGGTTGTTATTGAAAGACTCGGCTATCTCCACTGTAAAACCCACATCGACTCAACAATGACATAGGAATAACAATACCTAGCCTCAAGGTATCTGAAGATCCAGTATACTGTTTATATATACGTATATACGTAAGCTTTAAATCATTGAAGTATGCAACAGATTTAATAAAATCTTGCATATCCACCCATCCTTCATACACATTCTACATATATACATAAATTTCAACACTTTTCATATTCGCACAATTTAGAAACAAGCAAACACCAAGTTAAATTTCAAATATAACAAATTTATTAACCAACAAAATATATACATCTTAATTGTCAATAAAACCATAGTATATCACTTCAAATTGGATTTCTTCATCATAATGTTTATTATTTGACACAACCATTGCACAAGTTTACAATCAAAAACGTTTGATAATACTTATCAGAGGTAATGCATAATCATTTGATAAAAGATTTCTTTCAAAAATATGTAGCACCTATTTGCAAAAGTTTACAATAAAATATTGATACAAAGTTGACAATTTTTAAGCAATGATTTTATTCTAAAATGTTTCTCATTTTTAATCAGAATACCCTTTTTAATATACACCCCACAAGAATTGCATAGGATGAGGTAGCTGTTGAATATTTTTAAAAAAACGAGTATTTTCAATAAAGTAAAAACCAAGATGTGGCATTGACACAACGTTTGCAAAAGTATGGCATTTTAAAATTTCAACATAAGGAATGTAAAACATTTTGTTAGGTAATACATTTTTGAGTATTTCAGTAAACAAACATATGTAATGCAAGATATATTTTCTAGTCTTTTCAAGTAAACTGATATGAGTACACGTTTTTTCTTATTTTATAAGAAAAAGATTTCAAATAAAAATATTCAACAAATATTAAATCATCAAATATATACACCATCGATTCTGATCACATAAGTTTTACATCATGTTTTAATTAAGTATACAAATAAAACTGTAAAATCAACAAAAATATATACACAACATTTTGTAGTCATAGACAAGATATACATAGATCAAGATAGTCTTTGAGTATTTAAAAAACAAGTATTGTCAAAAAAGTGAAAACCAAGGTTTGGAATGGTTAAACATTTTTCATCAATTTCCATAAAATGTTTTAAAATAAAACTTTAAATACATGTGACTCAAACTCTGTAATCATATTAGTGTAAGGAATGAAATTAAGTTTGTCAAAGTATACAACCTTCCAACCTATACTGTTAAAGACATAACAATGTTAATATAAAAGTAAAACTTTAAAACCAAGAAATATATTCACATCATTTAGCATTCACAGACAAGATATGCATAGAACGAGGTAGTTTTTGAGCATTTAAAAAACAAGTATTGTCAAAAAAGTAAAAACCAAGATTCGGAACGGTTAATTTTTTTCATCAATTTGCATAAAATGGTTTAAAATAAAACTTTACAAACTTTTTGATGATTCGACTAGAAATTTACATAAAAGCAATAAATGGTTTAAGGAATAAAGATAGGCCAACCAAATTAAATAAATTCCAAATATAAATCTTTCTCAAGTTATGTTTGTAAAAACTTAACAATGTTAGATAAAAATAATCACAAGACTTTTATAATCAAGAGATATAAACACAACATTTTGTAGCATAAACAGACTTGCACAGTGTGAGGTGGATCATGGGAATGAGTTCTAAAAAGTTTTTTTTATCATTTAGTTATCATAAAATGTTTCAAAATTTAACTTTAAACACAAGTATAGTGGATTAAGTAAATGGGATTAATTATACAATGATTTAAAATAAAACTTTTGATATATAGATAGTTGATTCAAGTACATAGTGTTCACTCAGCTTTTACTACAAATAAACAACATCTGTTATACCTCAATGAAGCATCAATAGATCCAGTCTACTGAATGTAACCTTTGTCAAACAAAAATTCTAAAGATGTCTAAACTCCTAAATTACAATATAGCCTAAGGCTAAGTCTAGTACAATGTCTATTCATACCATAGTCAGAACATGTTAATGACATGGGAGTAGGCCTTCCGCGATTTTTAAGGTAATCATTGTGGTTGTTTGCTGTGTAGATATTACAAGGTACACCATTGCGATAATGAGAAGCTGATCAAGGAGGTTGGTCGTATGACTGGCATGAAATAAAAAC
The DNA here is from genome assembly GCF_002113885.1 of Mizuhopecten yessoensis. Classification (NCBI taxonomy): domain Eukaryota; kingdom Metazoa; phylum Mollusca; class Bivalvia; order Pectinida; family Pectinidae; genus Mizuhopecten; species Mizuhopecten yessoensis. The sequence goes on from NW_018405584.1 coordinate 410,209, forward strand.
ACGAACACATAATCGAATTAGTGAGGATATTAAAAGATCTTTGGAAAGAAAAACAATTCTCCTATGACGATTCACTGCTTGATTTATTTATCGTGTTTAAAGAGCACAAAGGCGTTGATATTTCTGGATAATTTGCGATGAAAAATCATATCGAGGGGAAAGCCTATGTTTTGCAATACAATTTTTTTACAATTCAAAAGTCCAAACACACATCATTTTACGTTAACATTTTAACGTCGAGGGATAACACCAGATTGGAAGGAAATGTCTTTATTTAACAATATGTGGACTTTCATACTAACAGTAGGTGATGTAAAGATAGCGATGACTTACAATGAACTCACAAGGTCTCATAGGTATCTAAACACCCTAACAAAGAGTCGACATTGGGTGCATATATATGGAGACTACACAAATGGCTCAAGGGACTATTAATCGCATAGTCAACGACAAAATCCTTCTGACAAACATACCACACTGTATATTGTTGTCTAGGTATTAAGCAACTCTTTCCTTCAAGAAGATAGGCATGTTATGTAAGAATGGGAGGAGGGATAAAACGAAATTGGAGGGAATAGTTTTACTTAGAAATGTGTTACCTTCTTTGGTATATATAGTCATTTAACAATGTCAGGTAATTAAGTTAACTGATCTAATACACAACAGCCACCATACACCCACAGGTCACTACACAAGTCAATCCCCACCAATCCAAACAACAAGATTAGTACATTCTATATACAACAAACCTAAGATTTCCATCTCTACCTACAGTACTGATAAATTATCAGTTCTCTAGAAGAGTCTACACGTACACCTTCTCAGCCTGTCTGAGACAATTTCTCATTTTCGTCGTACAAGTTCAATCAAATGTTTGGAACAGTTTTTTTTTTGATTTCATATAATATATAGACTTCAAGAGACCCAGTTCAGTTGACTTTTTTATACAAAGTAACCTACAACATTTGTTTGATTTCAAGATGCCTTAAATGATCTAACTCAAATAATAGCTTTGCATAAGTCAAGTGGAATAGTTGCCAGTCTTGTACTGTCTATATTGCAAGAAAAAAGGTTAACACAATATTTGTAAACATGTATGGAACTTATAATCATCAAATAAAAACACAGTATTTGTAAAACAATTTCAATCAAGAAACGATATGGAAAAAGGTTTTTACAGTGTGTGACAAGTTTGTTTTAGTATTCATGAAGATTTACAACAACGAAAGTATTTTCAAGTTAAATTTTAACAGGTATGAGTTAAATTAAAGTATTTTGTTAAAGAAATGACACAAAAGTACTTTGACAAACAACTTTTCATTAGAGATGTTATTCAAAAGTATACTTTTTTTAAAATAAAACCTCTAACAGATGTAAAATAGTTTAAAATACACAACATTTATAAAACAATTTAAATTAGGAAACGTTATGTAAACAGGTTTTTGCATAGTATGTGACAGTTTGTTTTAGTATTCATGAAGATTTACAACAACGGAAGTCTTTTCAAGTTAAATTTTTAACAGGAATGAGTTAAATTAAAGTGTTTTGTTAAAGAAATTGACACAAAAGTATGATGACGGACATTTTATAACATATTTTTATTCAAAAGTATACCTACTTTCAAATAAACCTCTAACAGATGTGAAATAGTTTAAAATACACAACATTTATAAAACAATTTAAATCAGGAAACGTTATGTAAACAGGTTTTTGCATAGTATGTGACAGGTTGTTTTAGTATTCATGAAGATTTACAGCAATGGAAGTCTTTTCAAGTTAATTTTTTAACAGGTATGAGTTAAATTAAAGTGTTTGTTAAAGAAATTGACACAAAAGTATGATGACAGACATTTTATAACATATTTTTATTCAAAAGTATACCTACTTTCAAATAAAACCTCTGACAGATGTGAGCTAGTTTAAAATTCACAGCATTTGTAAAACCATTTTAATCAGATAACGTCATGAAAACAGGTTTTTACATAGTATGTGACTGTTTGTTTTAGTATTTATGAAGATTTACAACAACGAAAGTCAAATAAAACCTCTGACAGACATAGTAAACAGTATCTGTAAAACCATTTCAATCAAGAAACGTTAAGAAAACAGGTTTTTACATATTATGTGACAGTTTGTTTGATTATTTATGAAGATTTATTATGAAGATTTACAAAAACAACACTCTTTTCAAGTTACCCTTTTAACAGGTATGAGTTAAATTAAAGTATTTTGTTAAAGAAATTGACACAAAATTATCTTGACAAACAACTTTTCATAAGATATGTGAAAACAGTGAACACCAACAACAAATGTAAAATACAAGATATATCAAAGTCGATTTGACTTTTGTCATTTTCCCATCTCTACCCACAACACTGATAACTTCTCAGTTTACAAACAAAATCTGTCAACATGTTAGGTGTTAGCATAAAAATGGAAACAACATATACCATTTATTTAACGAGTGTTAGAATCAAACAATTGAAAAAGAGTTTCAAAAGAAAATAATACTTTGTTCTTACACTTTTTCTCGGAGCAGTGCAGATACAACAGTAAAGTAGGTACATTTGGTTATTAATACGAATGAGATAAAGTCTCCGTTAGAATACATATGTAAATAGATGTATACACTTCTCTGTATTTAGATATATATAGAAACAAACAAAAGTTTCCTATTTGAATCAATATGTGTTAGTAAAATCAAATAATTTTAAAAAGGGGAAAAATAAAAAAATAGCATTTGACAAAATGTATGACAAAGAAAAGTTCCTAATACGCTGTGATTGAAATGTACGCTACAATTTAGCTGATTGATATTCAACTACTTTAACAAATGGATGTTTTTGTTGATACCTTTCAAAAGTATAATTGCTTTCGGCACATTTTATTTGTTTATTTGATATGGCTACTTTTATGACGTTAGTACTGAACATGTATATTAGTATAAAATGCAAATAATTGTCGGTTGCAGATCTTATGTTGGGTTTTTGTAATCGTAAAATGTTCTTTAGTGTTCGATGCTGGTGATAAAATACCTAATGAGACAAAAATGAATCCGATGCCGTAGAGATGGTTAACCATTAAAACTGAGAACAAGTTACTTACTCGTCCATTGCATTTGAGTTGACAGAATCGAATACTCACCAGTCTACAGGCGGATATATTTTCTGAAAGAACTCGGAAATACCAGAGTACTATATAGAAAACTCATGGTACGAAGTATAAACGTTGATCAGATGGAAGCTCTCGAGAAAATTGTAGAATTCATGCTGAATGGCTCGCTCAACATCTTGCAACATGATTATGAGACATTTAGAAGACACATGACTATGCTAAGACATTTCTCCGGCTATATCTTTAACAGGAAAACGAAATAGTCTTTTGAGGCATCATAGTTTACTGCCTAGATTATTAAGGGAGTATTATCTCAATCAAACGATCATTCTTGAAATTCCAAACGCAGACGAATAGATTCGTATATAGCATTTACATTCTATCTTCGAGTCAATACCACACACCGAAAGATTCTACGGACCCATCTTTGGGAGGATGTGATGCGTGGTTGCCAATGATCTTTTTGAGGATTAAGAATAATCAGAAATTGTTCCTGAAGTTGAACTAACAGAATATTGTTTGGAAAACGAGGAGAACAGGGTGCAATCCTCTGGAATACCGTGAAAAGTTGTAAGATCGTAAGTCACTGGTGTAGACTTAAAATCTCGTACACTTGGCCTGCTACACATCAGATAGTATCCCCTTCATATAACTATATATTTACAAGAAAAACACAAGAAAATGCAAAAAGTAACAAACTAAATTTTATTTTGCAACCATACAATAAAGTATACTACTCTAAAAATGTACAATAAATAAGTAAAATGCTTGTATTTTCGACCTTTCGACAAGCTTATTACATTCATTAAAATTGTATTCAATGTATATCGTTTTTTATTTTATAATAACCATGTGCCCACGTTTCACCATTTGGTTTTACATAGCGTTTGTCGTCAAAACTACAGAGGCCGGCTTTTCNGAGTATTTATTTGATATCATAGACACTCCACCCCGCACCCCGCTCTCGAAAAACAGATACATGTCAGGATCTGTCAACAATTCTAAACAAACTCCAGTCATTTTGAGTGCAGCACTCCATGCAAGTCCGGGACTCGTAAAAAAATGAGCCGGGTCTAACTCATAATAATTCATACACATGGTTCTAAAATTTTCAAACACGTCTGCTAAGAGTAGAACGTCCGTCTTTAAATAAAGATCGTGATATTCTCCCAAATTTTGAATGTTCAATGTATTCCAAACACTCTGCCCATGCTCATAATCTGTTTTGCTAATGTTTGATTTGCTCAGCTGGCTGTAAAAGGCTGACTTTGATGGTAAAGATGTTTCGTCAAATCTGTCTACACTGTCTACATACTCGTATGGGTAAACTCCTTTTCTCAACAACAATTGTGCATGCTTTGTAGAAAATTCATTGGATAGATGTTTGAATGACCCTAATCCTTCTTCAGCTAGATTGTTGACTTGTGATTCTAGACTCTGGGACATGAATTGGAACGAATCTATGTCACAAACTGAATGAAATGTATTTTTCCATGTTAGTTTGAATACACTTAATATCATGATCTTTAAATAAACCCATAGTTTCACATAGGATGTGCCCATCAAAACCTTTAAGATTGTGAAATACGACGGGAATAAATGTGGGAAACTGGAAATTGAGATTACAATCCTGAAAGCTAGCCCCTCTAAATGTACCCGTTACATGACAGTGATCTCTGACTTTGATGGTTTTGTCTGTAAAATGCTGACTACATATGTGACATTTTGTGCTAGTTTGAAACTTCCGCTCATTTTCTGGAGACATGACTAAAGGTTCTACATGTTTTAAAATGTCTTTGATTTCTTTTTCTTCTTCCAATATGTGTTCCAAAAACGTTTTACTCACGTTTGGACCGCGATAAATGACGGGAGGTTTTGTATACTTTTCGTCTACGCTAACGACCTGATAACCAAACCCACAGGGTTCGAATTTTGTACTTTGAGTCGTACTCGATTGTTTTGGATCGGGTAGGCATGTATCCATTCTCTGAGCGAACGTTTCAAAATCAGCATAGATGACAAATGGTACTTTTAACTGTTTAGAAAAGCTGACAAATTCTAATATGCCTTCACCTTCATCTGGAAGTTCTACATGTTGAGGATCGTGTTTGGAACAGTATTGAATGTGATTGTCTAATAAGTCATTTCTAGTAAACCCCTGAATGCAATAATGACAAAAAAAAGTCTTATGGTGTGTTTTTTTCGTTCTAGATAAAAACTTATCAAGGTTCGTAATGAGACAATAATGACTCTTCCCACCTTCTTTTAAATACAATAAATTGACATGATGCCGTACTTGCCGTATTTTTGTGACATACATGGGAAATATTTCCTTATCCTCGTATCCAAACACATTTACAGAAATGTCATTTTGTTTTTCAAACTTGTCCAACTGTCATATCCAGTTCCTGTTCATAAGACATATAGTTTGCCACTTGTTCCAGAAACTGATGATTGGGATGGAGAGACGCCAGGATAGACCATAAGAAACACTTTTCGTCTTTGTTGATGATGTTGATTATATCAGACTTTCGGAAAGTGGCTGGTGTTGGTAAATAGGACGAACCACTCAAAGGTGAGTAGTTGGCAGTACTAACTTCCAATTTTACTATTTTCTTGAGTCTCCAATTAGATCCCTCTCTCAAATACTCTTGAAACGAGACAAACATTTTCTGAAACGCTTCATTCAAATTATGAAGGGAAAAAGTTTCATTTGGTAAAAATATGTAGTTTTTGCTTCGAAAATGGGGGTAGGATTGTTGTTTGTTTCCTTCTTTATCCTCCTTCTCCAGTTCTACTTGAATGCAGATGTACCACTTAATGCCGTGTAAAGAATGGCACTGCTCTGTAATATGTTTCACTACTTCCTCCCGCGTATTACTAAAGACTGTTAGTAAATCAGCATTGTCACCATCATAAGGGTAAACAGATGCGTAACCGGCGTGATAGGTTCGACTATGGGGGAATATCTATCTGATATGAGAGACTGAGATGGTCCAGATGTGGGAGACTGAGAGGATCCAGGTATTGGAGTCTGCACGTGAGAAAGTCCAGGTATGTGAGATGGTCTAGGTAGAGTTGAAACGTTCCCGCCGACTTGATGTTTCTTTAGAATATGTCGATTTAAACCGTCTTTTCTAGAAAATGAAGTATTGCAATGTGAACATGGGAATGGTTTCTCGTGGCCAGCCAAATGTCTCTTGAAATTGTCTAATCTTCTTATACGTTTATTACAAACGTGACATTGGTAGTCCTCAGAGTCGGCCAATCGTACTTTTTTAGGAGGTGGTTGGTTTTCCTTGTCTTCTCCGAGTGCCATTTTTAGCTTTCGTAATTGTTCCGCTACAACATCGTTGGGGGAAGTCTCGCAATAGCTGCTCTATAGATGGTAGTTCAGCCATGGTAGCCGATTACACTATGAGCTGATGTCGTTGTGAGTTGTATTTATATACACCGTAGAGAAATGGTGAATGTTTAAAGAGGGTGTATATAGGCATGGTACAATTGTGTGGTTGGTTCGTGTATCCATATACACAATCAAAGTAGGCTGGACATCTATACATTGTATCTATTTATAGATGTGATGTAAAGTTGAAAGAAAAATTTGATCTTAAACGATAACCATTTACGTTTGATTGGTTTCTGTAAATTATTCAGAAAACGCTCCGGTGTCTCTTCTACTGCTAACTTCCCTCCCTTCTGTTGCTTATCCGGTCTGATTTCTCCATCCTCATCAGCTTTTTGTTGATCTGTTTGGTTAATTTCTTTAGTGTCGGTAGATTTTAGATTGTGATTTGTATGTTCTTCGTTTTGTGTCTGTTTTTCGTTTTTATCAAGGATATCATCATCTTTGATTAATCTGTCATATTTAGTCTTTGTTATCAAGACGAGTTCTCTTGCCATTGTTGATAGGTGTTGATAAATATTGGTAAAAGTTTTAATTACAGCTTGTAATCTCCTTCTCCTCTCCTTAGGTGTTATATGTTTAGCTAACACTTTTCGAATGGCAAGTTTCTGTTTAGATACAGTCTTTTTATTCTTGTCTGACATGGGAACGTTATCCATGACTGCATTATATATGATTTCCGTTAATAATTGTAATTGTTCTCTAGTAAGCGTGTTTATGATGAGCGTTTGCTGATGTTGAGGTACAGAAAGCATAAAGTCGAGAAAATATTTCATTTTTTGGCTTCATAGATGATTGGATCCTCTCCGGGTAATATCCTAGTGCGAAGTGGGGGAAGTTCTGTCGAACCATCCACAATATTCAACAGTGGGCCGTGTGGACAGACGTCGACAAAAAGATATCCATATCTTTTAGAAACGGCAGAAAGGTAACTCTGTCTAAAATATTCTAGTCGTCTGGGAAACATTTGTCTTCCCAACGTCTCAATTTGTGCCTGATCTCTATAATTTCTAAACAGGATAAAGTAATGAGTGTTTAAACTTAAAGTGCGCATGACCTTCCCCTTCTGAAATACATTCTGTACTAAAAATATGACAGTTACATTTCGGTGATGTGACCCTATGCAAAACATTTTCATGGGGTGTACGGAATTAGATCCTTCTATCAAACAGTCGTCTAGTACGATTATCTTGTGTTTATCTGTAACAGAAGTCCATTCTTCAAACTGTGTTTCGTCTAAGATCCCTTTAACGAAGGTAATTTCTTTGATATTACGTTTAAGTTCATCAAACATAGGTTGCCAAGTATCATAACAGATCATAATCTTAGCCGTAGGTTGACTAAACAAACCATTGGCATGCTCTAATATTTGTTTCATCAGAAATGTTTTACCACTTCCAGAGCTACCTGCTAACTGTTTCGTGGCAGGGCAGACGATGGGAACCAGACTTGTCTGTGACATGATTCAAAATGAAAACAGGTAAGTGAAAGTTCAATGTTTTATTGATATTCTTGACAACATGATTGGTACCCATCACCAGTTTGAAAACAAAACGGAAAAGAATTATAGATATAATCATATACAAATTCGTCGTTATGCGTATAATCATCACTAAATACATTAACTATAGAGTTAAGAGATACATTTCTACATCTATTAAGCAAATAAAATAAACAATATTGTCCACACACGTTAGATCTAACACTTTGTAATCGTGTCACATTAAAAGCTGTACATTTTGGAAGTGAAAAGTATTTTGGTGAATGACCATAACTGTCACAAAATTCTTTTTTTGTTGATGATTCCATATAATAGGCCACCCAATGTCGTCCCGGTTGATGGCTTTCATCGGTGTTGACAATAAATCCGGTGGGAAATTGTTCTATATGTTTCGGTATGCGATCATGTGCATATACACCCATGTTAAGTTCTTTCATGATAAAATCACAATTGATGACGCAACGAAGTTGATTGGTATTCATGGTTTTAAAATGTCTCTTGCAGCGTTGATTTCAAAATAGCCGGGATACTCAGCATAAACGATGCAGCTGATGGTTTTGGACAGTGTACTTCCAAATGTGACTTCCAGTCTGACGTTTCCTTGTTTTAGTAAGGTAAGATATTGATTCCCTTGAAAATGGGCTCCAAATTAAATGTGTATAACGAATAACCATTTGAAATGTTCTGCCTGTCGATATCTAATCCACAATCGGATAACCATCTTCCAGTTGTTTTAAACATGTTCCTTAGGACTGGAATGGTGGTCTGACCGGCGGTGTCATTGTAATCTAGTTTTATGGTGTTACCTCCTACGGGTATTCCGTCCACATAGAGACCAATGGATGTTACATTGAATGGTTGGAAGAACCACGGGTTTTGATTGTATGCACCCGTGATGGCGGTTGCATCGACAAACCCAACGGTTACAAAATTTGGTCTCATTCCTTGAAATATGTTAACATATGTAAAACTAGTTCCTCCGGCGGCAAGAGTGACATTTTTTAGTACACTTTCTGTAAATGGATATTTTGCAGGAGTTGTTGCTAGGGCTTGGCTTTGGGCATAGATGACGGCAGGGTTCACTTTGACTTTAGCTATGCGTAGTCTAACATCTTCAAACTCGATCTTGTAGTTGGGGGTTTGTTCGCCGGAAAGTAAGCAAAACTCTGGCTTTGATCTGTACATCTTCACATTTACGTTTACTTGATTGAGTAAATATCTATCCATTCTGAATAGATCGTGAAATATGGGGCCTTCTAAATCGACAACTTTGCCACCTTCAAATAATTCGGCCCTTTCTAGTAAAGCTAAATTATTACCCGTCCTCACATCTGTATCGTTCATCTCTCCATCAGTATCTTTATGCCATAACTGTGTTGTTAACTGTGATGTTTTAGCGTCGTTTCCATATTTCAATAATGTTTGAATGTATGCCTTGTATGCATAGTTAGCAGTTGTAGATATTACGGTTCTTCCTTGAAGTGTGACATCTACTTGTGAAAACAGAGCAGGTAACAAAAAATGGACAGGTCCCACGTCTTCTGTAGAGCTTATGGCAGTTCCATCCGCCTTTTTTTTTATCTTTATTTTAGCATACACTAGCGATTTTTTCATGTCGATGTATTCCATACCATTTTGACCGGAAACGACGAATTCTATGGGTGAATCTGCAGTCATTTGTGATATCGGTAGCACGTCTTGATAGTATACATTTTCAACGGCTGTCTGTGTTGGTGGTAATTCAAAAAGTTCTAGTTGTGAAGGTTGAGCTTCTCTGAAAAAGTCCTTGTTTATTGTAGCCATGATGATAGTAAGTGATTCTTAGTAGATTTCTTACGTTTCTGTGTAGGCTTCCGCTTTTGTGTAGGCTTACGTTTCTGTGTGAGCTTTCGCTTATGTCTAGGTTTACGTCTCTTAATCTGTTTTATCTTTTTCTCTGAGTTACTGGGCGGTTTTCTCTGAGAGGTCTTTACCCTTTGACGTTTCCTGCTAGAATGAGGCGGTGTCAATTTTCTCTTTCTTTTTAACTCTGACTTGGCTTGATCTACTATTTGTTGTGATGGTGATACCATGTTAACATCAAGGTTTCGGATCGGTAAGGCTTTCTCTCCGTCACTGCTATACTTGTCGATAGGAATGATGAATTCAACTGTGCTGCCTGATATTGCCCCTCCCCTTTGTTTTACATCTTGCATATCTGTATAAGGATTAATCTTACCATCCGTAACCTTTCGATAATATTGTAGCCACTTACCCACATTGGGTACGTATAAGTTAGAAACATTCATCTGTAAAATGGGTAGGCTTTAAACTGAAGTGTAATCGTTGATGGCTTCTTCAAGAATGAAGCAAAGTTACCGTCACTGCCTTTAATAGATATTTCTATATCTCTTATTTCTGACTTCTTTACAGGCACGTACTGAGGAGTGTCAAGTGTTTGGCTCCAGCTTGCAACTTTCTGAGCTTTCACCATTCGAAGTAGATTCTGCTTCTCACCGTCGATTATGGATTCTCCAACAATATCGCAATGTATGTATAAATTTTCTCTCGACTTTGTATTGGCAGTCGTTATACAGACATCTACGAGTGCCACAGTCCATGTACCATTCAGAGTAATGGGTGATTTTAGTTGACAGCGAAAATGGTATGGTTTGTTGTCGGGGAAATAGTCGAGATTCTTGTTACTGTTAATGATTACGTAGTGTGTCATGCTAGCGTTCTGTCATGTCTTTTATGTCTTTCTCGAGAATCCATTGGTTATATTTAGAGGGCCATCCTTCAAATTGGACAAACCACTCAATCTGGCCTCCTCTCCTACGTTTGGGTATTTTTTTCTCTATAAACCATAAAGTTTTTTCTTCTTTTTCAACTCGTTGTAATTCTGACTGATAAAAATTTCCTTTGATGGTATCATCTAAAAAGTCTATCAATTGATATAGTGGTATTCCCTGCATTAGAACTCTTTTGTGTATCTTGAATATCTCTGAAGACCATTGCTGTTGATAGGCACGCTTAAACAGCTGTTTCGTATGTGAAATGCGAACTAAACTTCCTATCTTGAATTTGTAGGGATTGGGTTTTTTCGTTTTAAGTGTCTTTTTCTGATTTTTAAGTTTCTTTTTCCTCAAGTACATGTATGCAAAAAGATCTGCTTGATTGTTATCATTTACATCTTTTGGAGCTGTTCCATTGAGGGAACGGTGAGGTGTGGCATTATAAGAATCAACAAATTTCTGTAGATTGTCCATGTATCTATAGGTTCTAAATTTTGTAAAGTAGCGAAATAACATGGTCTTAAATGTTCTATTGACCCGCTCTACCATGGGGGCATGGATTTCGTTTTGTGTAGTAAAATAATGAATGTCATTATCAAGACACCAGCGTTTGAACCAGCGGTTGTTATATTCTTTGCCTAAGTCTGAATGAACTTTCTTTGGGGTTCGACCTCTCTCGACTATTTTCTTAAAGGCTTCTAATACCTCTTTTGCTGTTTTAGTTTTAATAGGTTCGACCCTGAGAAAGCGGCTGAACACATCGATGACCATCAACAAATATCTCACACCTGAGTAATGTTTGGCAAGTGACGTCATGTCCAATAAATCGGTGTCATATTGCTCGAACGGTTCTCCAACTTCTACACGTGCACGCTTAAATGAACGTTTTACAGGTTTTTGTAGACTGTAATCGTCACGACTTTGAATGTATCGTCTGATCTTATATAAACCTGGAGAGTTAAATCCTTGTGATTTTAGTATTTGGTGTACTTTTGTTGGACTTAAGAATGTTCCACCGTTATTAAAATTATAATAAATATCATCCACTCTCTGTTTTTCTTGCTGCGTCAACATTTTCTGTAACGTAATATACATGTGACGTTCAGAAAATGTTAAAATATAAAAGTAATAATAGAAAGCATGCTCGTTTACACACAATTTAATGATTTAAATATACATACTGATAAAATGTTCACGCTTACAATATAATAAAGACAAGATATATAATCAGTTAACATTTACAATACATTGGTTAACGAATGCATACTTAAGCTGTTGTCTTAAAAGTCTCCACATCAATGAACAAAAATGATAAACGTTACGGTTTTATAAAGCGACTCTCTACACGAGACATAGATTGAATCATTTCATTAATCTTTTTTCTTCTCCATATTTTTTCCAGTTCAGTATTTCTCCATTCTAAGCTAGACACATTTGTAATATATTTGTTTCTTATTTCGTTTGGAATTTTCCACCTGTTCACTTCCTCTATAAATTGTCTTATAACATCATTTTTTAATGATTGTTGATATAGGTGGAAAGCATACACAAAATTAAATAAAGAGTCCATTTTCTCGATAGATGCCTGTATATCCTCCATTTCAGTGGTTGATGTGTTCATCATGCAAAGAGTCTCAGTCTGACAATGTCTATTTTCTTTACAAACTTTAGAATGTTCCCATTGAAATGTTGTTTGACATATTCTTCAGAACGGAAACACTCATCTTCCATTAAATGCTGTAACACGTGTGAAGGAATACAGGATTAAATAATAAATTGACGCCACAGTTTCTCCACTTCTAAGTGGTTGACGGTTGACAGGGCTTCTTTGAAATATCTATCTATTGTGTCTTCACTATCAAGCATGACACAGGCATGTCCTTGCTGGTTAGCTTGACCCTCCACACATCCTGCACATACAAACAATTTCGATATGACGTCTTTCACGCTCAATGCATAAGCCAGACATAGTAAGTTTTTCACTATCTTCTTATAAGCTTTTTCTTCAATGTGGTTTCTCATATAAGAATGAAGTCTCTCCTCAAATATATCCATTATAAATTAGCACGATACTGTGTGTGTAGGGGTATGACCATTTGTAATTACACACAATCTGTCGACCACTTTTTATGTTCGATTTCGACAGAATCATAGGCTGTCCAGGAGCTTAACTGTACTCCACACATGAAACAGGTGAATTTATCGCTATGTCCTGAATATGACTTAGTTCGTTTGGAATCTGTCGTATTTGTCCTTAAACGTTTGTAATCGATCCTCACATTGAATCATGGACTGGTATGCTGGTCGAATGTTATATGAAGTATGACGGATACAGTCTGTTGTAATATCTGACATGTTAGTGCATCAAATCACAAACACACTGTAAACTTTCTGAANACTAATTGGTAGCTTATCTTTACAAATCATAACTTTATTTTTAACTTTGAATCACCTTTGACTTTTTTTCACGATGACTTCTTGTGTAATTCCAAGGCGACAGTCTACCTTACTCTGTGATATACTTGTCAGAGTAATATCTTCCTTAATTATACGGTTGATAATCTCTTGTGCCATTTGTGCAGACTCCAAATGTTTACCTTATATACACCTCAGGTTACATCATTGCTATTTCAACTCGCTGTGTATAGAAGTGTGACATTATCCCTCCACACATTCTTTCTTCCTGGACTGTGTATAGAAGGCTACCCTTTACATATGCAAAAGGTTATTTTTAAATCTATGTAAGTTTTACCGTAGGCGTGTTCAGTCTTGCATGATCCCTCCACACTTGTTGTGATGTGTATTGCATTATCGCCTATTTACCTTCACATATTAATCCCTCCACACATTCTCTCCTATTGTGTTGCACATAAATCTTTCCTATTGTGTTGTACATTAATCCCTCCACACTTATTGTGATGTGTATTGCATTATCGCCTAAAGCATTTTACCTCTGCATATATTATGTGATATAATCCCTCCACACATTCTTTCCTATTGTGTGTCATACATTCTATTGCATATCTAGGTTAAAGGTCTATTATACCGGCGTCACCTCCACACATTCCATGGGTTTTACCCTCCCCTATTGCGTCATACATGCACTATTGCATCATACATAATCCCTCCACATCCCTCCACAAAATGTGTGGAGGTGACACCGGTAAAATACCACTACTTATTTAGTTTGGGTCATATCTAGTATGCTTTTGCTTGTCTACTATTCGTGTTCCTTCCTTTACTTTATTTAATATTTTAATATATATTGTATACTATTTCAATGTTTATGATATTTTCACTGCAAATATGTGATAACTTTGTGCTGTTAAGGAATTTTATGTGATATGGAAGTGTTAAATTCCAGTTAAACTGTATTAAGCTTGAACAATTTAAAGGTAAGAATAATTATGAAAACAAGACTTTCCTGATTTACGTACCTTGCGACGCTATTCATTTGGGTATCATTTTCAAAAGTCTGTTTTATCAAAACTAATGAGAGTTGGGAGAAGAAATTTAATCAGAACCCTCGTTGACTATAACATATTTCAACTATGCATATTTTCTGTCGATATTGATCGTGTATACCCAAATATTCGCCAAAATACCGGAAGTGTACAGTAACGCCGGTTCAACGGCCTACGTAACTCTGATGGTATTTCGCGTTCTTTTTATAGAACAACGCGCCCGAAATATCAAATTGTGATAAAAAATGTAAAGTGGATAGTATCTTTTTGAATAAAATGAACAAACATTTTTGGAACTGATAGTGTAGTTTTGTATAAAGAACATTGATATTTAACTAAAAAGTGTCCCGATTTGGGTACAGTGACGTTAGATAACCTGTGTGCCGATATTACATTGTGTACCCACGAATATCAGCTGCAGTGTTACTCTCGATAGAGCGTATCCATGGAGATAATTCCCCGGAAAATTATACCTATTTTTTTAATTTTTTTTTAAAGTTTTTATTCAATATTGAAGAAATATTGCAATTACAATTGAAACTGTTTAGTTTTTATCAAGACAGGAAATACTTATACCGGCAAATATATGCTGCCGGTATCAAAAAAATCATGCATTTTTTGCATATGCTTCCAATTTCGTTCTGTTGTATATGTTGTGAAAACATATACGCACCCACAGGGACTTGACACATTCCTATGAACCAGAATGAAAGGTATTTTTTTCCCATTCTGGGTCATAGGAGCGTGTCAAGTCCCTGTGTACGCAATAGCATGTGAACATGCTCAATGTTACAGTCTAATATGGCAATTAATTGATATAGATATATTATATGTATGTGGCTTGAAACATTTGCAAATATATTAAACACGTATACATTTGCATGTAAACGTTACATCTTACATTTCCATATACGTGTATACGTAACCGTAAGTTGACAATGCGCACAAACAACAAGTCTCCGAAAAAGATACAAAGTTGTACACTGCTTTTGATATCAAGGACGACACCGACCTCAAACGTTCTATCAACCAATCGACGAGCGAGATACAGTGAGTGACACGCTGAAACAACCGTTCGGTTTGTAGGCGTGTTCTTTTTAAAAACAGCTTGTTGACGCCGTTACAATTTTGATTGTAATAGTGAAATAATTAGGGTGATGTTTTTAAAATGTTATTGTATATTGTGAAAAGACGAATATCAGAAAAGAGAATGTAACAATTTAAAAAACAACAACCTGACATTTATATGTATATATAATTATGTTAGCATATATTTCCATCAGTTGCATTAAAAAGATGGGCATAGAAAATGGTACAACTGATTTTGTTTATATTTTTATGTGGGGTTGGGGGGAATGTCAGAACTCAACTATATTATCAAGAAAAATACAAAAAAACATTCCCTTTTCTTTCCAATAACACTTAAAATACTGTATTGTATAAATCAAGTTCCTTAGCAAATTGTATAACTGAACTATTCTCACTTTAATTATACACTTGAAATTTTTACTGTTATTGAATATTACAGATTTTGTGTTTATCTACTTCTTTTTTGTTGGGGAAGAGGTCGATATTTTAAAATGTCAGAATTCAACTGTGATATCAAGAAAATTTAAACATAACACTTCTTTTCAGAATAGTTCTGAAAAGAAGTCAATCAACTTTACAAAATTTAGCATTCAGAGTACCAATGCCAGTATTATAACCTTTTTTGAATTATCAAAACTTTAGATTTAAATGGTTTTAACACTTCAGTGTATTTCTTTGTTTTAACTATCATTCATTATAAGGCTGTTTATTTTCCTGTGTAAAGCTGAGCCACACCTGTGTGCTGGTCACCATGCAGTGTCACCTATCTCTCACCTGTATTGATAAGCCTCGAGGGTACCAGTCCCCACACAGGTGACACCCTGTGTATTATAATAACCTGGATAGACATATAGGAACCATGTATTACAGGTAACATGATGTTGTAAAAAGTTTTGATAAATTTTAGGGGGGATGAATATTTTAGGGGGGGGGGGGTTTAAGTATTTAATGCATTAAATATTCATCCGGATGAGTATTTAATGCATAAAATATCCATCCAGATGAATATTTTATGGGGACGGAAATTTTATAGGACACCGGCAAATATATGCTGCCGGTATAAAATAAATCATGCATTTATTGCATATTCTTACAATTTCGTTCTGTTGTATATGTTGTGTATGTATCATGCTAATACATATACGCAATAGCATGTGGATATGCTCGAAACAGTCTAATATGGCAATTAATTGATATAGATATATATATGTATGTGGCTTGAAACATTTACAAATATATTTAATACGTATACATTTGCATGTAAACGTTACAAATATCAAGCGAAGGAGTTGTCGAATCTTCCACCGTTCTATGATATTACTTGTCAGTGCAGCGGCCGGTATGAACAGCTTTCAAGCATTTGTAATGTTCTTAATTTTGCCCTCTTGTAATCATAAATATCATTACAGTTCACGAAAATGTGTATAAGTACACATTCAACGACACATTCAAGTCATGACACAGGGTTTGTAACATGTACATGCAATCCATATACGTGTATGCGTAATCTTAAGTTGACAATGCGTACAAAAAATAGGTCTCCGAAAAAAGACACAATGTTGTACACTTCTTTTGAAATCAAGGACGACACCGAACTCGAACGTTCTATCGACCAATGGACGAGCCAGATGCAATGAGTGACACGCTGAAACAACCGTTCGGTTTGTGGGCGTGTTCTTTTTGAACACGGCTTGTTGACGCCGAGACGATATTGTTTTTTTTTATAATATATATGCACTAGGTCAGTATGTTTACTTGTATAACGAATACGTGAACGGTCGAGCGAAGGCGATTGCACGAGTATTTCCAATACTCACGCCACCCTGGGTGTCGTATACACACGCACCCGTAACCTTCCCACCTCACTCTGCACTTTGCTGTCGTCTGCTGTCAAGACATAAGGTGGTAGACTATATAATAATGAGCCGCCGGCTGGGGTTAGGGTCCTTAAGAAGGAAAAAATCAATTTTGTGATTTTTATGATTTCGAAATCTAGAGACATTTCTGATCAAAATGATATAAAAAAAATATGGCAGTCCGTCATATTTGATGATTTTACGCCACTTTAAAGATACTTCATACATAGAAGTATGCTATATGACTTCTGACGTCGCTTACAACGTCATTATTTCTGACGTTACTTTTAAGATTGATACCGGCGGGTAACATATGTATATTAATTTTAACTGCTTATTTCTGGCTTCACTCCGGAAGTTTAAGCATGATTGTAATGGGAAATTCCAGAGCATTTAAATGGAAATAATTAAATATGTTATTAAGTCATACACAAATACTGAAATATAAAACAAATAGGGTTCCATATGACCACGGTACACATAATACTTCTGTACTCTACAGTTTTCTTCCGGTTATCAGGCGCGTAGCTAGCCCTTTACCATGTGTAAGCCCGACATGGGGTTGCCGAAGGCTGCTTTCCCGAAGCGCGTAGCGCGAGCAAGGGTAGGGTATGGGAGCCCCCCCGTTAAGGGGGGTCTGGGGGTCTCCCCCATGAAAATTTTGTTTTCTAG
>NW_018405585.1:0-197 GCF_002113885.1 Mizuhopecten yessoensis
TTCCAGAGTCACCATTACTATCAAATGCATATACACAAACACCACTTCTCCCTTTACTTTCTGTTGAAAAGTTTGTAAATGATGATGCTGGAGCCATGTTTTATACAGGCTTGTCTTCATACACAGATTTTAAGTTTGTGTTGGCATGTCTTGGTGATGGTGTGAATCATCTGAATTACCTGTACAATAAGGTAGAA
>NW_018405585.1:1192-18049 GCF_002113885.1 Mizuhopecten yessoensis
GTATCAATGACATTCACATCACTCACCAAAATCGTTTGACACATTGCTTATATACTTAATTAGAATTCAAAAATTGGATCCCACCTATAGATCACTAATGATTTACACATTATGTTAAACATTACTGATGTTGACCATACAAATACGCTTTATTTTATATATGAACATGGATACTACTCGCGTCGCGGACGAGTTCAAAAAGATAACGAGTTTAAAAAAACACAATTATTTAACTATACAGTTTCATTTTGGATATCAAATTATGGTTTATCGTGGCCTGCCCAGACCTGGAACTCAACATCTCCAAAAATGAGGTCCATATCAAATAATAGATATTCAAAACTAAATCGATGTGTTTTTTAATTCATTGCATACAGGTAGCTGAATATAAATATAGATTTTAAAAGTTACATATGGATTTATCTACTGATAAAATACGAAAATCGAAGTCATGTCATTAACTATTAAATAGATAAAGGGTTTAATCTTCCATCTGATAAGATTGGTATGATGTAATGAAGAAAAGGGAAACTATAAGGGTGTCTAACTTACCAGGCAGGTATAACATGAACAAGATTTTCTATTCTTTCGGAAACGCTCATATATTTAAAGAATATTGACTACAAGTTTGAAAATAAATGGTTCCAAATAGTCTAATTTAATTTGTCATATAGTCATGTTTAGCGGTATTAGACAACTTGTATGTGTGAGTGGATGTATGAAAATATATAGTTATGTGTATAAAATATAAAAAGGTCTTTTTTGCAATAGGTATTTTTTGGTACTCCAGTTGTAATAGACATATCAGCATATATAATCGAACAAAAGTATATTTTTGCTCTTCAATGCAGAATCTGAGTTCAACAAGTATATGGTCAAATTGAAACATTCTTCTCTTGCATTGATGTACTCCATTGTAAAGTTGTGTTGTCATTGTCATTATATAACGCAAAAGGGAAAATAAAAAAGTGTCAAATATTTTTTTTTATATAATGTTATTGTCTTCTACTCATTGCAAACGAAACTGTTAACCATTAGCGTATTCCTTTTAGAGCTCGATATAAGTGGTGTATGACCAATATCAATAACTGCTCGTTTGCTGAGTAAATATGGAATAAGTGGACTCGGATTTATACATGTTTGTGAGGAATGATGATTATATTTGGAAGCATAATCGAATGCGCCTTAAACATATAAAAAAGAATTATTTTTGGAGCAAGATGTTTCCTCATAATGCATTTTAATGTCCAACTATAGTTACATATCATACCGATATTAGGGGGTGGCCTCCCTTACACTGTTACGCATTGGAAACAGAACATGCAGCAGAGAAGATAATTTTGTTTTACCTTTTCCATCAGTATCGTATAACATAAACTAACTACTAACTAAGAAAGGCAATGGTATCCGGATAATCAAATCACGAAATAAAATTTCTGCGATCTCAATTTGTGACCATTCACATACATTTGATTAACTATTTATCTTTTTTTGTGAAGGTAGGAGCTAAGAAATGTTTTTTTTTATCATTTTGTCATCGTCTTCTGCAATGTTGATTTGTGTATTGATGTACGGCACAAAATGAATGGAACCTCCGACTTTCAAGACACAATAAGTCAGGTTATTTGTCTTTATTTACATTTCGTCATAAAGGTTATGTATAAAGATGTTACAACTCTTTCTATCAAAATTGACTCTGTCATACATTTATCTTATTACAAATCTAGTATTAACAATTGAACTATTACATTTAAACATGTTCTATTCCTGTCCTTATCTTTATTTTTCTCCGGATCATCCATCTAATGAGTATATAAGTTAAAATTCAAACGCATAAAAATAAAAGATACTCTCTATCTTAAATAGTCTCACAATAATAGCAGACGACATCTATAATATTACATAAAATGGCGCAAATAGACAAGACCATATTTCCTCTGATTATTGATTTCACGCTCAATCTCAAATACGTACTACATATCAAAGCTTTACTTTCTACACAAACACAATCTAATTAAAACCAGATCTCTCATTACACTACGTTATTATAACGTAGTGTAATGAGAGATCTGATTTTAATTAGATTGACACAAATAATGCCCGTATTACAGAAAGTAGAAAGTAGAAAGTAACACTTTAATGTTACATATTTCAAACTGATGAATCTTATAGAATACAACACTTATTGTAAAATCAAATTTACAGATGATAAGGTAGTAACATCGTTGTTGTAAATGGTCATAAAACACTTTATCTAAAGCTCTGCTTTACAGAAAAGTTATATTCGGCAGCTCACCTCCAGTTTACATGTAGTTTCACACTCACAGAATATAAAAACAATGAAACGATCAAATGGTTTTTTTAGTTCAAGATCCCAATTCCCTTTATTCAATTAATCATATAAATATAAAAAATATTGTTTTGTGATATTTTACAAAAAATGCTAATTCAACTGGATGCAGTCCGGATAACCACAAGAATCTGAATTGGTACACAAAATTGTATAGAAATGGCTAAAGGGAAACATTTTAAACTGGATGGAAAATTAAGCTTATTTTAATGTTTAAAGTATTTTGTCATCAATTTATCTACCAAAAACAGTTTAAAAAATATTTAAATGATAAAACATGAACGGGATGTTTGGAACTATAAAGAGCAAACAAGACAGAAGCAGTTATTGCTGATTCATATTTGGCATAGACACCT
Organism: Mizuhopecten yessoensis; assembly: GCF_002113885.1. NCBI lineage: Eukaryota > Metazoa > Mollusca > Bivalvia > Pectinida > Pectinidae > Mizuhopecten > Mizuhopecten yessoensis. The sequence goes on from NW_018405585.1 coordinate 3,899, forward strand.
CGTTTCTCAAATGTTTTTTGTCACACTTCCTTGCTTGTTGATTTACTTCCCGTTTTGTATTTACTTTTTTTATCTCTTCATTCACCTGAGTACACAGTCGCACCACAAAAAAAAGTTCAAGACGGATGTTTTAAGTATGATGAGCCATCTACTACCTGCTGACTGAGTCGGTATGCTTCAATATCAACATATTGATTCAGTTACTTCCTTGCTTAAATTTATGAATAAAATGATATTTTGTGCGCTTTTTTAACACATAATTATAAGCTTTATATTTGGAACAGCCAAACCTGACCATGGATCCATAGTAGCTGTTAAGCTTCATATTTTGTTAAACGAATTGATTCGTTATTTTTTGTTTTGATAAATGGACGACATCTCGAACATTTCATAAATTTCTCTATTTGCAATGTCATTATACTTATATATCTATTTAGGTAATAAGGTTCCAATGGACAATTGTTTGTTAATGGATTAAGAGCTCGAATGGCTCCCTGAACTTTCGCCAACAGTTCCCAAAGTGGCTATCACCTCACACGGTTGGTGACAGTAGGCAAAATTATATCTACACCATGTGGCAAAATGCTCACAGTTGTACCTGCCTAGATCGTATTTAAGATCCTTTGGTATACAACTAAGTGCTCTCTGAACAATTTCATCTGCTGGTAAAGGCCTGAAAAACAAAATATGACAATAACTAAAATACTAAGGTGTAGCCTATATAAACTTACCCTTCGTAATCCGAAAACCTGCTTAAACCAAACCACAAACACTTGCTTGCTCACTCACTGACTCACTGACTCCCTCCCTCACTTACTCACTCATTCACTCACTTCTTCACTCACTCACTCACTCACTCACTCACTCACTCACTCATTTTCTTACTTACTCACTACACCACTCACTTGACAAATTAATCATGCTTAAATAGAATATTGTTTTATTTGTGCTCCGGCTGTTATTATTGCATTATTTATGTTCAGCTGTGTGTCCAACGCTAAGAAAATAAACCAAAGCGTTTAAATCAGTTCGTTATAAACTGCTAACAATGATACAGATATTGAAATATCAAACAAAGTCAAATATCCAGGTATACAACGATCTTTTATAAGTTCGCCTACACTTACGTTTTTTCGTCGTCCAAGTAATTATCTATCACGAAGTTGCAATCGGCAATGGTCTCGTATATGTCACGTGCCGCAACGTCACCTCCATTGTCCGCCACGAAATCCACTATCTTCTCCTTTCCTGGCAGTGGAAAATATATAATTAAAAAGATAAAATTTCTATGTAAAGTAGATAAGCTTATATCAGTTTATATTATGACCGACTTCGAAACAAGTAGCCATTACCCACCACGAGGCTTTATGAGGTTGAACGGATGAACGCATATAACTTGTAGAACCGATTATGTACTGATAGCACAAAGTACGATACACTACTTCAAATTATCGAAAATTTCGATCACATAAAAATATCTCAGCTAAATATCAATGAAAGCTTGTTCTTTTCTCGATGAATAATGTGTGAAGCATAATGCGTTTATTCTTTAAATCATTCAATCGCTGTTTGAGTAACATGAAAAGTCAATAAAACAAAGCTTTTCTAATTATTTTCGAAATAGAATATCAAGAGTATATATTATGGATCTTCAAACTCTCACATGTTAAAAGACATTTCCTAGATTAGAGACGAATACATTTCCTTTCTGTCATGCTGATTTTAATTGCACATTTTTTTTCATTCCGAAAACGTACAGATAGGACATAATTGTAAAAAAATGACATTTCATCAAGTAATGTGATACTTGTTGAATTACACCTGTATTTTGTGTACATTAAAAATTCCTGAAATCTTAAACATACTGTAAGATAATTTATTATATGTTTTTGTTGTCACTACCCGATTTCTTGATCTGAGGACGTGACATAACATGGATATGACCTAGATTTTCTAGATGTGAAGCAGACGACGCTTGCCCTTCCGAAATACCTGGTCTTGTTCTCCTTGTCCCTTTACAAGGGTTTCTTTGAAAATCTTTCCTTATTTAATATTTTACCAGAATTATTGATTTTGAGTTGGAGTTATGGTATTGTTGACAAATCGTCATTCTTTTGGTGTTTTTTCCATGTGAATAAATAAATAAAATATGCACCAACTTTAATTATGTGTACGTTAATAAATGATTAATCATGGCAGGAAAAAATTATACTTCTTTATGTAAACAAATATGTAATACATAATATCCGGATTGTAGCGTCACACTAGGAGGAAATATCTAAAGATACACTGTAACAAGTAAAACGATAACTTCTATGTTGGTAATTATAGGAAAGTAAAACAAACTAAAAACAAGTATAAAGTAGCATGCAACGTATATGATAAACCGACTTAATGAGAATGAGGGAACATAGTTTTCAAAGTTTCAATGTATGTCATATGTATTTGTGAACCTAATGCAGAAAAACGTCTTAAATACGCTTACCTATATATATGACGTAATGAAGAAAGGTAGACCGTTCTATTTGGATCATATCACCTTTCTTTGCATCTTTCAAACCGCCCTTGATCCTCGATCGGCGTGCTTTGTCGGATTCTAAGCTGCGTGAGGATCGTGAAACACTATTACTCGACGCAAAAGAACATTGTAAACTCCCAGACGTACTTTGACTTGATCGACTTGAGCGACTTGTAGTAGACATAACAACAGATGTCCTGTTACTGGAATTAAAAAAAGTGGGGAAAATGACTGTGAGATAGTTACTAAATAATCACACTGTTGTCATGATGCTAAATACATTAGACCATCTGCAGTGTCCCCGTGCCTGTGAAGAGAAAATTGTTCTCACGACAAAGCCAGAAAAAAGAGAGTGATAATCTATCATTTTTATAATCATAAAGGATGTTTAAGAGAAGGCAGATCAAAGAGTTCTAAGTAATTGAAGGTGCACGGGTAGTAAATGTGTGCTTTGTAAACCGCGAAGTATTACAGAAACAGCTCGTTGTAATGATATCGTGGGCTTTCTCCTATATGGATGCACGGTAGTCTAGTGGTAGGACGCCGGGCTCTTGACAGAAGGGTTGCAGGTTCGAGTCACGGCACGGCACGGCACGGCACGGCAAGGTACGGCACTGTGTTGTGTCTTTGAGCAATGTACTTTACTCCGCTTGAATACGTGTTTGGGCAGTGCTAGAATTGTTGAATGCTAGCTGTGAGCGCCGGCCGTCTATGCTCCCCAGGGAGTTGAAAAAGATGTTGACTGGTTGCAAAGGCCCTATAACCACGTATAATAATATGTGAACCGCTTTGAGATAAAGCGGCATATAAGAATTATTATCATTATTATTATAAATGGTACGTGTTATGACTTTCTGAGGTCCTTTGAACTATGATGTATGATGTAAAGTGCTATGATTATAACTATGCATATACATGGTGTTTAAATATATGTAAAATTACACGATAGTCCAGGTATACATACTACTCACATTTTGCTAAGGATCATCTATATTTGGGGGGAAAAATCAAAATGTTAGAAAGGATATCATATTGTCCTTCCGTACTGTTAGAGGCGTATATAGCCTTCGAAATCGTTCTGTGTGGATGTGTTCAGTCAAGCATAAAAACACATGCACGCTTTTCCACGTGTACACCACTTTCAAAAGCTAAACTAGGCTAAGTAAGGCGTTGTTCAAATTGTTAAGGAAATCAATCTGATGAATATTCTTTGCTTGTTTTTGTTTCACAATCGCACAAAGACGCGAATCAGACAACGGTTAAAATGACGTTGAAATGAATAGGGGCATCGGAATGCTCATACAGGCGTCACAGGTTCCAAAGTACCACAGCTTTACGAAATGACCTCATTAATGCTTCTGGTACCCAGGTAACTGCTCAGACACTTAAGAACCGTCTTCATGATGCTGATTTAAGGTCACGTAAACCAGCAATACGAGTTCCCTAAACAGCCCGCCATTTTAGGGACCGATGAGATTGGGCCCAAGCTCACAGCACTTGGACTCTTCAGGAATGGGAGCCGGTTCTTTATACTGACGAGTCCAGATTCTGTTTCGACTTCACCGACAGGCGCGTTAGAGTATGGAGACAACATGGGGAGACGTTCCAGGCAGGTAACTTTGTGGAACATGACCGATATGGCGGAGGTTCAGTGATGGTGTGGGGTGGCATAAACCTTCGTGGGAAAACTGACCTCCATGTCTTCCATAACGGTACCGTTACGGCCCCGATTTACTGCGATGAAATCCTTGATGTCTATGACCCTACGCTGGCGCTATCGGCCCTGACGTCATTCTTATGGACGATAATACTAGGCCACATAGAGCAAGAGTGACTGAGCAGTATCTACAGCAAGAGACTATTCAACGAATGGATTAGCCAGCTCGCTCGCCGGATCTAAATTCCATTGAGCATGTGTGGGACATGCTGCAGACAGCTCTCTCTGTCGGAAGTGTTCAGCAAAGAACGCTCCAGGAGCTGGGATCAGTTTTGGAAGCTGAGTGAAACGCTATTCCACAAAACCGGATACGCGATCTCATTCGGGGCATGCACAGACGTTGTGAAGATGTAATTGATGCTTATGGGCGGCACACTCGATACTAAAACAGTTTCTGTTTATTTAGGATGAGTTTTGTTCAATTTTTGTTTTTTTGTGTGAATACCTCGTTGTTACCATTTGTAAGGGTAACCCTCTTCCTGTTGCTCATTTTTCCATGCTGATGAATTGAAAAAAACAATCAAAAATAATGGACAGTGTGGTCAAAAACGCACACATTTAATGACAATGAATGCCTTGTCACAAATACTCACAAGATGTCAGTAAGGAGACATTTACCGGGGCATCTTACAGTGACAGAGTCAGTGAAAAGAAGATGTAATTCATATTGACGTTGTGACAGACAGTTTTGGAAGCTCATTCACAATGATTAATTCAAAATAATAACAACAAATAAGCCAGGACAATTTAAAAGAAATAAAATTCCGACGTCATACATTACAATTGCATTACTTTGTGAAGAAAACGTTTAGCCTAAGTGCAGTTCTATCAAAGCACATGGGGTATGATGGTGCGGTATGTATAATATTTCTCTTGTATTATTTTTAGACGATTGGTTACTTTTGACTTAGCTACGCGCCTGTACGTCACGAGTGCGTGCTTGATGTTATATTTAGCATATTGACTTTCCTACGCTATATATAACCTATATGAGTTGACACTACAACACGATTACGTAAATGATGCTATTATTAGCGTGTGGAAATTTCTAGGTTATATATAACCTATATGTGTCGACTACGTAAATGTTACTATATTTAGCGTGTGGAAATTCCTACGTGTGGTAATGTCACCAATAACAAAATATATCCTCTATGATAATTTGTAAAAAAAACATACGCTTGTACATGTGTTCATGTAATAAACATATCGTAATCAGCTGTTCCTATCTAGAGCTATTATGCTGTAAAAAGTCAACTTAATAGTTTGTCATATAGTTTACTATATATAAATATGTATTTAAATATGCATACATGTACCCTAAAACAGGCTTTCCGTTTTCAACATGGAATCCCTTATAGGTTAGTAGGGTTTCAAAAAACTGAACAGCAAATAAAAACGAAAATAAGGCCAGGATCACGAGAAATTATCAATCTTTCTAAAAATCTTATCACAGACATTCCGAAAACTGAAAGTTTGGCTTTTTTGGAAATCTTAATTGAAAACATTTTGAAAGGCAATGTCAGTTTTCAGTTTATAGATAAACGGTTTCAGTAATAACAGGAATATTGTAATCTGATATTTTGTGATTAAAAAACCAGTGTTGATGTTATAATTTTGAACACAGAATAACTAGTTAAATTAGTCTCCATTTATCATCTTGCACTTAATCAGATAAAAAAATAAATCTCTAAAAAGTAAGGATTGTAGACAGGTTATATATCACAACCAGTAAGTGCATATTTGTGACGTTTCAATGACCAGTCCGGTACGTACTATGTTACGATTGTTAAACAAAATTAGTCTGATGATGGTGATGAAGTACTTCAGTGCCTTACTAGTCATCGAAATGTCACACTGACACATACACACTTACCTGGTTCTCCTGCATGAACCTTGCTACAAAGTGATCGAATACCAATAACAATAAGTGTCTGTTTATAGTGGAAATTAACACGATGAATAAGTATTTTTGAGAGATACACAATATACAACAGTAAAACAGTGTCTCTTTCTGTTCCAATCTATCCTCACAATTGATGATGGTACCAAATTCAAAATTAAAAGTGCAACTATATGTTTGTAAGATCAAATAAACACAAGATAGCCTTACCTTACAGCTAATCTGTCAATGACACTAGTGGCCTCTGGTTTCGAATGATTAACTGGCCTTACATGTAACAATCTCGCTATATATGTCTTTCGAGCTATATTAAGGTTTATTCTACGAATTCTAAACTCTAAGAAAAAACCATTTCTTTTGTAGTCTTACATATATACGGAAAATTTCGTGGAACCTATATATTCTCAGAATTGCTTGCTATCAAAAGGAAATTACCAGCAGTATGAATCATACATGCTATATTTAGGACTTCTGTAAAGCCACCTTGTTGGCGTCAGCTGCGGTGAGAAAAAGCACAGATGGAAAGTGATCTTGATTATATACAACGCGCGCTAATCTTATTGATTTTTGTTGGAAACGCACATACAACCACAGGTAAATATACATAACTGTTTAAATAGTAGACTCTGCAAATTAATCTAATTGAGGTAAAAAAAAAACCACGTGATATAACCTCTGGACCTGACACAAGATTTAGACATTTTGACAGATAGAGGTCTGTGGTGGGGCCAAAGAGCACTGCTATATTATAACGTAGAATTCTCCGACACCGTTTGGTGTCGGAGAATCGACGTCGGGGAGTTTTGAGGTACTGACAACAAAAATTGATTATGACACAAAACATACCTTAATTATCATCAACAGCTGCTAAATTCAGTCAGTAGAGTCCTCGATATACAGTCGTTCAAAATGTCCCACCTGAGCGGACGCCAGTTTTATAGGTCAGGTTAATGACTAATCAACAAACCGTACTGATCCGGACCAAAACCAGAATATATTATTATTGTTTAGAAAGTTTCCGGACCACATCTTTTTGTTGATTAGTCACTACCCTGACCTTCAAAAATGGCGTCCGCTCAGGTCGGATTGTGAAACCGAGGACTCTACTGACGGAATTTAGCAGCTGTTGATGATATTAAGATCGGATTTGGATCAATAAATAATCCATTTATCGATATATGTGAGGTATGTGTTGTGTCAAAGTCGATCTTTGCTGTCAGCACCTCAAAACTCTCCGACTCCAAACGGTGTATTTCACGTTTTCATATATGCATCACAACCAGTAAGTGTATGTGTGTGACGTTTCATTGACCAGTACAATACGTACTCTGACACTTTCATTAGATAAAATGTGTCTGATGAAGGTGATAGAGAAATCAAGTACCTTACTAGCCATCGACACGTCTAACATAAACACTCAACTGAGTGTACTGCATGAACCTTTATTAAAAGAAGTGATCTAATACCAAGAAGAAATGTGTCCGATTTAAGTGGAAATTAACACAATGAATACATATTTTAAATAGATACTCAAACGTCTACGGTTAAACAATGTTTAGCTCCGATCTATCATCACTTTTAATGATTGTACCAAATTCAATATTTCAGATGCAATCGAAAGCTTGTTAGATCAAATAGACACACAATCATCATACCTTACAGCTAATCCCTCGGAGACACTAATGTCCTCTGGTTTCGAATGATTACCTGGCCTTACATGTATCCTCCTCGCTATATGTCATTTACAAGCAATATTAGGATGTTCTAGGTATTCCAAAATTCTAAGCAAACCATATTTCTTTTGTAATCTTTAATATACGGAAAATTTCATGGAACCTATTAGTTCTCAGAATTGCATGCTTTCCAAATTTAGAAATTGATAGCAGTATGACTCAAACAGTTTATATTTAGGGACTTCTATACACTATCGTTTGTGCGTTTACTGAATTGAGACAATGAAAAGCACAGGTAAAATGTGTGAAATCTTGATTCTATACAGTATATGCGCTAGTCCTATAGATGTTTATTGGAAACACACACACAACGACGTGTTAATATACGTAACTGATTTAGAAGTAGACTCTGCAAATTAATCGTATTGAGGTAACAAATTACTGTGATATTTTTTCTGTACGTAACCATCAAGTTCACCACCACTTGAATAGTGCATTACTAGAACACATTTTAACCTTTTTTAAAAGATTTGAAGGATTCATCACCCGGCTATTTTCACAGTCATAGTCCTTTACCAAATTCTAAATTGCAGATGCAAACAGAAGTTTTTTAAGTCAAATAGAAAAACAGGTATATCATACCTTACAGTTAACCCCTCGGTGCCACTAGTATCTCCTGTGTGGAATGATTGTCTGGTCTAACGCGGAAAGTTTCGTAGTACCTATTTGTATTTCGGTATCGGAGATTGTCTCATAATTGCATGCTATCCAAATTAAGAATTTAACAGCAATATGACTCATACATGTAATATATAGGACTTCTGTAAACTATCGTATAGACGTTTACTGAAGTGAGACCAAAAAAACACAGGTAAAATGTGTATTCATGGTTCTATACAGTACATGCGCCAGTCTAGCAACCACAGGTATATACATTGAGGTAAACAATTACTGTAATATATGGAACGACTTTGCCTTCGTTTCGTAACTTCTGAACGTGATCGACTCTGATTCATAATGAAATCTGCTCGAATGACTTTATTTCTTCTTTAGAAAGTACATTTTATTGGTATTTGTCGGTCGTACTAATCAGAATGTACCTTAATTAGAGTAGGATATAAGTTGAATAGGGGTTGTGGACGTATAAGATCGTTGGGCAAAATACCTGTTTAAATAAAGAGTTAATAGCACTTGCATTTGATAAACTTGTATACAGCAGCTCACAAAATTAAAGGGACAATGCAGTTCAGTTTTTTTATAATCTTGTAACAAAATTCTTCATGATAATATAGTTTTGAGCAATTCATTTCGAGAAAGTGACAAGAAACATTGTTTTCTTAACCTGTAATGAAGAATGTCTTAACTGTACAACGCAGTTAACGCGATAACCGTTTTCACAGCAGCTGTCAGTGAACTTCTAACTTACACACATGTCTTTCCAGCCGAGGAGAATATGTAAATTCTCGAACTTCCCGTTTACTTCTTTGGAATACAAGTACCCGCATTAATTCAACCATCTCATTTAATGAGTAATTTATTTTACGTTTAAACCAACTGATATATTTCTTTGTGCGTTTTGAAATTCTTCCTACGAAACTTTATTGCGTGCATACTCATTAACCGGTTTCTTTTTATTCGAATCCAACTGTGAACACAAATATCTCATTAGATTTATATGATATGGTACTTATAATTCTTGCTTATGATGTCTTGTGTAAATTCAAAGTGGCAAACATGTGTTATGTGCGCAATCAGACTCACTTACACGGTGTTGTCGGTGTTAACTTCTCATTGAAAGGCCGGGATATTGCGCTGTATCGGTCGAAGCTATTTTTATCTCCGCCTTTCCCAAAAGAAAATCAAACCACACTTGATTTTGGCTTCAGTTTATGTCGTTATCAAGTACGTAACTGTTCGTTAGGAAGTATATATTTTCAATATCTAATCAATTTTGAGAGTGTTATTTGACTATAGAGCCCTTTTAAATTTAACACCATAGGAAAGCATGATAAGTTATCTTAATATGAAACCGATAATCTATACGTAAAGTCATTATGTTATTATAAGTATCTGTCTGTGTTATTTGTCTTTAATAACGAAAACAATAACTTAATAGCACACAGCCTTGTTGTCAAGTGTGACATCATTAAAACATGGAGTCAGATATCATGCGATTAAATCGCGTATTTTTGTATGCAACAATAATTATGTTCGTCGTTCTACTTTGAAAAAATGTTGTATACAAATAATTTAATGGTCTTCCGGTTGAACGATATTGATTGCACTCGTATAACAGAATAAACCGACATTTCACTAGTGCTTCGCACTCGTATAAAAATATCGGTATTCTGCCATACGAAAGAAATATTATGGTAATCAACCGGAAATCAACACACATCCTCTATATATATAACTACATAATAACATCATCGTATCGGCGTTATTGAATAGAAGTGTACGCATTGTAACCAAAGGTATGCTATAAGATGGTTTGTTTCGTTTGATAGATCATGTAAATTGCTATTTCAGTGCCAACATGTCCTTTAGCTCAAAAGCCGTATTTGGTGTAGAATTAGCTAGCTCCAAAAGAGCTAGGATCGAAACAAGTCTGCTAGCAAGGAAACCTGGCGACATGATTCGAATGGCACGAGATGGTTTTCTACACTACGCCATATATATAGGTAAATTGTATTTAAATTACGTTTTATTTTCAATATAATAACAACACAAATTTTAATTTTCATCCATCATGTTAATCTACTTATGGATCGTTTGATGTTCTTTTTCAGTTTTCATAGTTGTTTAGTATCCACAAATTATACTAAATAACTCCAATATGAAACTATTTCTGCATGTGTAACGTGATGGTATACGAAACTATTGCTATGTAAGAAAAACATCAAATGTTTCCACGGCTACAGTGGAGACAAAGTTATAGAATTGTAGGGGTATTGTAAACCTTTCTTGCATGACAATCTTCTAGCTGTACCGGATTTTTGGGATATTTATGATGTGGCTATATTTTGGTTTATTTGGTGCCAAAATTTATCGCACCAAAATTTCACGATGCCAAAATATCTCGTCACAACATTCCGACATCAGCAGCCTCTCTTCCAACTCGTTTATTATGCATCTTTCCCTAACTTCCATGGGATACATTTTTCAAGTAATTTGGAATTTCTTAGTTTGAGTCAGTAGTCCATTATTTAGATGACGTGAAGAGGTATTTAGCATAAAACTTAAAGTTATGCGTTATATTTGATCAAATATGATCTGCGTACTATTTGAGTGAAAGTTGTCATTTTAAGGACAGTGTTGCATGAAAATTGATCAATCAGAATCAAAAAGCCTTCTTGTATATATGCATTATCAATCTCGCACCACATTACCGATTTAACTTGAGGCTTGCAATTTTGTACTTACATACCTAATTTGGTTGAAGTTGAACAATTACAGTTACTTCATGGATAGTATTTAACTCATTTCAAGATGTCAATATGAATGACAGTGGTGATCCCACTTTGTATTTCCTCAATTCTACATTAACCAGGCAAGGACAAGGTAGTTGATTTCGTCGCAGATAATGGTGGTGAAATCAACTCACGCAATCTATACGAGACTGTTGGTGCCAGCGAATGTGCGATAGACAACTATTTGGACAATGAATACAGGTAAAAGTTTTGAAATAGTATGTTGGCATTATATATATATAATTATAAAGAAAATGATAGTTTTAAAATAAAGCTTCAGCGAACGCCTCTAGTTATAATTTTACAATTCTTGTTTACAGCTTCGTTATGATATGTTACAGCATATACAAATAACTCGTTTATTATGCTATACCCCTGGTTCAGCATGTCAATCAAGCTATTCTTTAATCAGTCATGTCGTTAATCTTAAAGGGACAATTAAGCGATGTATTTTTTGTTTATAACCTTGTCACAAAAATCTTCATAATGATATAGTTTGATACACTTTATGGGCATAACATGTCGAGATATTGACAAGAGACACTGTTTTCTTGACGTTTTGTATGAGTAATGAGGAAATCCTTAACCGTACAGCCGTACGTTTTAGCAGCAGCTGTCGGTGAATTTCTGGCTAACAAAAATGCATTTATTGGGAATCAAAATCATCTTCCAACAGCATCTCAATCATCGTTATAAATGATTGATATTTTTTACGTTTAAACTTATTGATATCGTACTTTCTGCGGTTTCAAATTCTCCCTGCGGCACCCTCTCAGTGCGTGCATACTCTTATTGAACCTGTTCGTTTTTATTCAATTCCAAATGTTAACAGAAATATCTATATAATTGTTCCTTGCGATGTATTGTGTCAATTCAAGAATGTGCAATGTGTCTCATAACTGACACTGTGTTGTCGGTCTTTCTCACTGAAAGGCCCGGATATTGCGTTTTTTCGGTCGTAGCTATTTTTCACTGAAAGGCCCGGATATTGCGCTATTTCGGTCGTAGCTATTTTTATCACCGGCTTTCCCAAAAGATGAAACTAACCACAATGGACGTTGGCTTCAGGTCATGTCATTATCAACTACGTAAACTTCCGTTAGAAGATATATGTTTTCAGTATCAACTCGATTTTCATTATGTCATTTGACTAAATAGCCCCTTTAAAACTAAAACGCTCTTGCAGACTAAACCCTTCGTCTATATCCGTGACCTTCTAACAAAAATGGCCGACTCGATCCTATGAGAGGTGGGCGTAGCTTTTACTGACCGGATACCTCCTGGATGTCAACACTCTTGAAAAAAAGGCGAATATGATACAATAGTAGCAGATTTGGCGATAGGCTTTCGGAAATTGCACTAATAGTGTATGGCATTGTGCATTGGTATCATAAATCAGTTCAAGTACAGATTGAAGAGATTAAACAAATTTACGGATCCCCGAGATTACACTTGGTCGACAAAAAACCAGGAACTTGATATTTCCCCAAACCCCTTGATTTAGTTGTTTGATATCATGAACATTCGTGAAATTGTCTCTTTATTTGTTGCTGAATGCAAACTACTAGAAGCATAATGCAGAAGAGAGTTTTATTTAAAGGACTTTACGAGAGCTTTATTAATATTTTCAGATCGTATCCGGAGCAAGAAATTGTACAGCGGGCATTGTATGCGATTGCAGAGAGCCATATATACAGACTTGGAACATACAACTGTGAACATTTCGCGACGTGGTGTCGGTATGGGTACAAATATTGTCACCAGCCGTGTGAAGTGGCCGCCACTCTGGGAGCTCTAGTTAACCTATCATAGAATATAGGATATGTGTGTTTGTTCTTTCCTGATTGTCTGTTTTTTCGATATCATATAATTTGGACAGCACATTTGACATGTTATGTAATTGACAACATACCTGTTAACAAGCATGTCTCATTGATTATTCTGATTGACATCATATGTATTTGATGATATATCTGATGACGTCATATGCTATTGACAGCATAGTTGATTGAAACATGTCTCATTGGTCACATATCTGATAAACAACATGTCATCGATCATATATCTGATAAACAACATGTCTCATCGATCATATATCTGATAAACAACATGTCTCATCGATCATATATCTGATAAACAACATGTNATAAACAACATGTTATATCAATAGTCTGATTTTATGTCATATCTGATTAACAACATGTTATATTAATAGTCTGATGTAATGTCATATCTGATTAACAACATGTTATATTAATAGTATGATGGAAAGTCTTATCTGATTAACAACATATTTGATTGATAGTCTGTTGTAATGTCATATCTGATTAACAACATATTTGATTGATAGTGTGATGGAAAGTCATATCTGATTTACAACATATTTGATTGATAGTCTGATTAAAAGTCATATCTGATTAACAAGATATATGATTGATAGTCTGTCGGAAAGTCATATCTGATTAACAACATATTTGATTAATAGTCTGATGTAATGTCATATCTGATTAACAACATATTTGATTGATAGTCTGATGGAAAGTCATATCTGATTTACAACATATTTGATTGATAGTCTGATTAAAAGTCATATCTGATTAACAAGATATTTGATTGATAGTCTGTCGGAAAGTCATATCTGATTAACAACATATTTGATTAATAGTCTGATGGAAAGTCATATCGGATTAACAACATGTTATATTGATAGTCTGATGGAAAGTCATATCTGATTAATAACATATTTGATTGATAGTCTGATGGAATGTCATATCTGATCAACAACATGTTATATTAATAGTCTGATGTAAAGTCATATCTGATTTACAACATATTTGATTGATAGTCTGATGGAAAGTCATATCTGATTA
>NW_018405585.1:18601-22874 GCF_002113885.1 Mizuhopecten yessoensis
GATATTTGATTGATAATCTGATGGAAAGTCATATCTGATTAACAACATATTTGATTAATAGTCTGATGGAAAGTCATATCTGATTAACAACATATTTGATTGATAGTCTGATGTAATGTCATATCTGATTAACAACATATTTGATTAATAGTCTGATGTAATGTCATATCTGATTAACAACATATTTGATTGATAGTCTGATGTAATGTCATATCTGATTAACAACATATTTGATTGATAGTCTGATGTAATGTCATATCTGATTAACAACATATTTGATTGATAGTCTGATGTAATGTCATATCTGATTAACAACATATTTGATTGATAGTCTGATGTAATGTCATATCTGATTAACAACATATTTGATTGATAGTCTGATGTAATGTCATATCTGATTAACAACATATTTGATTGATAGTCTGATGTAATGTCATATCTGATTAACAACATATTTGATTGATAGTCTGATGTAATGTCATATCTGATTAACAACATATTTGATTGATAGTCTGATGTAATGTCATATCTGATTAACAACATATTTGATTGATAGTCTGATGTAATGTCATATCTGATTAACAACGTATTTGATTGATAGTCTGATGGAAAGTCATATCTGACTAACAATATACTTGATTGATAGTCTGATGGAAAGTCATATCTGATTAACAACATAATTGATTGATAGTCTGATGGAAAGTCATATCTGATTAACAATATATTTGATTGATAGTCTGATTAAAAGTCATATATGATTAACAAGATATTTGATTGATAGTCTGATGGAAAGTCATATCTGATTAACAACATATTTGATTGATAGTCTGATGGAAAGTCATATCTGATTAACAACATATTTGATTGATAGTCTGATGGAAAGTCATATCTGATTAACAATATATTTGATTGATAGTCTGATTAAAAGTCATATCTGATTAACAAGATATTTGATTGATAGTCTGATGGAAAGTCATATCTGATTAACAACATATTTGATTAATAGTCTGATGGAAAGTCATATCGGATTAACAACATGTTATATTGATAGTCTGATGGAAAGTCATATCTGATTAATAACATATTTGATTGATAGTCTGATGGAATGTCATATCTGATCAACAACATTATATATTAATAGTCTGATGTAAAGTCATATCTGATTTACAACATATTTGATTGATAGTCTGATGGAAAGTCATGTCTGATTAACAATATAATTGATTGATAGTCTGATGTAAAGTCATATCTGATTAACAACATAATTGATTGATAGTCTGATGTAATGTCATATCTGATTAACAACATATTTGATTAATAGTCTGATGTAATGTCATATCTGATTAACAACATATTTGATTGATAGTCTGATGGAAAGTCATATCTGATTTACAACATATTTTATTGATAGTCTAATGGAAAGTCATATCTGATTAACAACATATTTGATTGATAGTCTGATGGAAAGTCATATCTGATTAACAACATACTTGATTGATAGTCTGAAGGAATGTCATATCTGATCAACAACATATTTGATTGATAGTCTGATGGAATGTCATATCTGATCAACAACATATTTGATTGATAGTCTGATGGAATGTCATATCTGATTAACAACATACTTGATTGATAGTCTGATGGAATGTCATATCTGATCAACAACATATTTGATTGATAGTCTGATGGAATGTCATATCTGATCAACAACATATTTGATTGATAGTCTGATGGAATGTCATATCTGATCAACAACATATTTGATTGATAGTCTGATGGAATGTCATATCTGATCAACAACATATTTGATTGATAGTCTGATGGAAAGTCATATCTGATTAACAACATATTTGATTGATAGTCTGATGGAATGTCATATCTGATCAACAACATACTTGATTGATAGTCTGAAGGAATGTCATATCTGATCAACAACATATTTGATTGATAGTCTCATGGAAAGTCATATCTGATTAACAACATCTTTGATTGATAGTCTGATGGTATGTCATATCTGATTAACAACATCTTTGATTGATAGTCTGATGGACTGTCATATCTGTTTAACAACATATTTGATTGATAGTCTGATGGACTGTCATATCTGATTAACGACATGTCTCACGTACATACACCATAGGCATTTCAAATGATGTGTAAATTGGTCGAATGGCATACTATTCTGTCTATTATAGAAATCTGATTTTTATATTTATCGTTTGTTATTTTTACGTATATTTTCCCCATTCTGTTTGATGTGATTCCCTATCTGTCTGTACATAATCATACTTCCTGTATTTGTTTTTTTGTTTTGTCTGTTGTTTCCCAAATATCCTTCCAGGTGTATATAACAATATTTAATATATTGATTACATAAACATTATCTGTTTTTGTTTCTTGTAAAAACATCTTTTTCATTTATTTCGTGATTGATTTCTAGTAAGCTTGTATTTTAAGTCGCCTTTCTCTTCATCCATACCTCTTTAACTATACTGTATGTAAAAATAATGACGTTTTGTTTCATTTTCCTGTGAACAGATATTGCACAAACCTTTATATTTAAACATTTTTTTTTAATTAATGCTCAGTATTTTTAATTCATTGTAGACATTTCCAATGGATTTGTTTCCTTCAATTGTCACTCGTTGCTGTATTTGATAATTTCCAAATCTGTTTCCAGACAATAACATTTGCTGAATATTGATTCTGCCTTTATTTCCGACTTTAACGTCCTTCTTATTATCATGAATATTTATTTCAGCAAATTTCCTTCTTGCTTTTTATTGTTCAAAATTGAACCTTTATGGATAACATACAAATCGTTTACTACTAATGTTTATTCATCGCACTCTTTAGAAATTGCTTCTTTTTTTTTTCAAACAAAAAATGTTTCGTGGATATAAAATTGTGGATGATCGTTTTTGCCTGGTTATCTCTTTTGAAATGTACAACATATGTTTATGTACAAAAATGTACAACTTTCTGACCAGTTTCAAAAGAAAAGGGGATTTTCGTCTGAAAAAGAAGCTTATGGTTACCAAATTTTGGTTTGTAACTTTTTTGAAATTATATTAATGCCTCCTTATATAACAAGAGCTGTTGGAGAACAGCATAGCTCGCCTATTGGTGTTATATTTGGAAGATAGAAAATATGAATAGAAACACATGTACAAAAAAACTACTTGATATAATGCCCGTCATTTCATTTGCCACCTTTTTTCAGGTCCCTTAATTATGTTTTTCTTAAGAATTCCTTTATACGTTTCCCTCAATTCATTGCCAAACCCCTTTATAATGCCACTATGTCTTTGAACAAATGGTGGCAATATAACAAGGTTTTGCTGTATCTTAATATGTTGTACATTTCAAAAGAAGAGATAACCAGGCAACGTGAAAAAGACAACAGCGTACTGATGTTGATGACCAATCCAACACTGCACATACAAACTTTCTCAAAAACTTAAACCAAGTCCAATTACACAGTTTTGGCCCCTAAAATATGAAAATATGGTTCAGCACATTGCTTACACTCCATATAATGCCTCAACCTTATAACAGACAACAATGTATCGAAAGGGATGATCCAACACTATCTGGAAAAACCCTTGCCCAAAAACTTTAACCTTAGTGAAGTGGGATAGGCGAGCTAAAAATGATATTTTGATTGTTAGACTACTTGTTTTTGCTGCTACAATAAAAGAAGATAAAAGACAAGATAATTTGATGACTTTGCTGTGCGATAAAAATTGATCTATCAAATTTATTGGTGTTTCTATTTATTTTCTACGTTGTATTGATACATTGCATGTGTACATAAGGAACATGTCAGTGATTCTATTATTTAAATTGGTCCTTGCAATGTAAGTTCTCTTTTTTCCATGACCTTGTGATGTATTCTTTTTAACATATTTCAACTCCTATGAGTTGTCTTTATTGTATCCGTAAATATGTCAGTTGTGTGCAAACTGTGTCCATACACACGTTCCATAGATACTCTTCAACATGAATTGAATGAAATAGTTATCACATATTACAAACACTGACATACACATCGGCCAACATTGTATGGGTGAGACTAGCACAAAGCTCAATATCAGAATATACAATCAACAACCATCGTTTTTCCATTAAAAAGAACAATCCACATTTGGCATGTGGCACCTGTGGCTAGGCATTTTGATATGCCTACCTATTGTTAAAAAGACAGAGGTGGTTGCCATAGATCATTGCCCGACCTGGCATGAATCAAGAAGCTGAATATGGTAAATGTATT
>NW_018405585.1:23177-25594 GCF_002113885.1 Mizuhopecten yessoensis
TCAAGTGGGATGATCAAACACTGTCGGGAAAAAAACTTGCCCAAAACTTTAACCTTAATGAAGTGGGACGCCGACGCCGGGCTGACTACATCAGCCCTTCTATTCTCCGAATAGGCGAGCTAAAAATGATATTTTGATTGTTAGACTATTTGTTAATGCTGCTACATTAAAAGAAGTTAAAAGCCAAGATACTTTGTTGACTTTGCTGTGCAATAAAAATTCATATATCAAATTTATTGGTGTTTCTATTACTTTTCTACGTTGTATTGATACATGCATCTGTACATAAGGAACATGTCAGTGATTCTATTATTTGAATTGGTCCTTTCAATGTAAGCTCTCTATGACCTTGTGATGTATTCTATTTAACGTATTTCAACTCCCATGAGTTGTCTTTATTGTATCCGTAAAATATGTCAGTTTTGTGCAAACTGTGTCCATACACACGTTCCACAGATACTCTTCAACATGAATTGAATGAAATAGTAATCACATATTACAAACACTGACATACACATCGGCCAACAGTATATGGGTGAGACTAGCACAAAGCTCAATATCAGAATATACAATCAGCAACCGTCGTTTTTCCATTAAAAAGAACAATCCACATTTGGCATGTGGCACCTGTGGCAAGGCACTTTGATATGCCTACCCGTTTTTAGAAAGACAGAGAGGTGGTTGCCATAGATCATAGCCCGACCTGGCATGAATCAAGAAGCTGAATATGGTAAATGTATTGGATCAACGTTAAGCGCTTTTGACAAACTTGTTCAGTATTAGTCAGCTAACTCATCCACTTGCTGATGCACGTCTGTGTATGAGACGACTGACAGACGTTGTCATATGTAGTGGACGAATTGTGTGTTTCTCGATGTATTTACATTTTCGCCATTATGCATCTTTCGCCAGAATAGATTTTCACCATATCCTTGTGTATTCAGAAAGTTATTTTGGTGGATTCAGTGCCATTTTTCAATTTATCATCACTGAACAAATCGGCGTTATGAATTCAGTATCACATTTCTATTCCAAGCTGAAGCATCTTTTTTAATGCTAAAATGATCCGGTATTTTCTCATCTCTTTGTCCTTTATTCCCACACACAATAGCATTGGTCAACGCTGCGATCTGTGTTAATTCTGCTTGTTGCTCACTCTAGCCGAGGGGATTTTCGATTATATATAATTATATTGTATCGTATTCTGTTATGTTCTATCGTGATGTAAATGTTCCGTGTTTTTGTGTCTCGATAAATAAGCGGATCGCTCCGAAAATGTAATGTTTGTAAGTTACACCTTGATGTCATACCGCTATCAAGAGTAACCTCCCTTACACTGTCACGTACGGAAGAGTTTTTCAGTGGGATCATTTATTTATCTTTTCTGACAGTTCCCCCGTAGTCCTTACCTGAGAATTAAGGAAGGGGCTGCAATGTTATACATGATAACAAGGTATGAAATATAATTCCGATTGTCTCAATTTTTGGTCATTCACATACATTTAATTAAATATTAGGATTCATTGACATCATTATATTCAATAACGTTGTATATTGGTTTTACGGCACCATCTTTTGATGGAATCCCTGTTCAAATTGGTCCAAATCTAGACCTTGACTCGGTTTTCTGTCGTCGTCGTCATCAATTTGAGTGAAATATTTCACAAATGCAACAAAGCAGATTACTTTATCATATAGACTATGCACAGGGATACTCTTTCTATCTCAATCCCATGCACCCATTTCAAGTCGGTTTCCAGCCAGCCTTAGAAATATGATTCACCATCAGCATATCAATTCAGTAATAACTGTTATTCTGGTATGTATTTTGTGATATAGAATTGTTTAATGCTAACTGCTCCTTTTCTTTGCTATATTGTGAACTTTGATAGGGGCGGGTTGTGTGTCCTAGGGGCGGATTGTGTGTGATAGGGGACGGGTTGAGTGTCATAGGGGGCGGGTTGTGTGCCATAGGGGCGGATTGAGTGTGATAGGGGCGGATTGTGTGTCATAGGGGCGGATTGTTTGTGGTAAGGAACGGGTTGTATGGGATAGGAGGTGGGTTGTGTGTCATAGGGGCAAATTGTGTGTGATAGGGGCGGGTGGTGTTTGATAAAGGGGCGGGTTGTGTGTAATAGGGGATGAATTGTGTGTGAAAGGGGGGTGGACTGTGTGCGATAGGGGGCAGACTGTGTGTTATAGGGGCGAGTTTTGCGAATAGNACTTATAATAATGTGTGTATTTTTGCTGTGTTTTTCTGTGTCTTGGTTATAGGGCGGATATCTCAGCTTACTTGACAAACATATTCTTATGCTACACTGTTTGGATAACAACAGTTTTAAGTGATTCCAATCCAACAAGAATACTCTAAAATTTGAATACTAGACAGAAACATAGAAACGAGTACTGTACGGAAG
>NW_018405585.1:26356-26470 GCF_002113885.1 Mizuhopecten yessoensis
CCTAAGACAAACACACACGTATGTCCACCTTTAACATGTGGTTATAGATACAGTATGTCAAAATAAATGACGCCACATCATACAGCTGTTTCGTCCCTTTAGGACCCATCGATG
>NW_018405585.1:29691-33190 GCF_002113885.1 Mizuhopecten yessoensis
TGCTTTACTGCAAACGCTGGGTATAACTGATATTGACATTGTGAACCGGCTCAGTATGCATTATGTGTTTGTTGTTCCCTCGCGTTAAAATGGTTGTTCTTTTGATAATTTTGAATAGATTGATCTTTGACGAAATATGTCTTTGCTTTTATCAAACAAATTATTACAATACATTTTAAAGGTGTTTTTTGACCGGTTTTTCACCTATGCACAGTTTCTTTTTTTCCCCCCGCAAGTTTATTTTTATATTTTGATCAATTAAAAGGAATAGATATTTGCTGTAAGTTCTGTCTCAACCGGACACCATAGAGACCATATAATTGACCTGGTTTGTAGAGAGTTTCGGACTGGAGAGATCCTGCTTGATTTATATATCTATCTCTCTGTTTCGTTTGTTTATTAATGCATGAACTTAAATTTTCATTTTCAGCGTAAACTGATATTTGCCCCATTCGTAAAATGAAAGGATTCTTCCGTAAGATTAAAGGAAGTTTGGAATGTTTTTCTGCATCAAGTACAGATTTATCAAAATCCCTGTCATGCGTGGAGTCAATCAGATCTCAGAGAGCCAGGATCGAAAGAAGTCTGAGGAAACGGAAACGTGGCGACATGATTAAGATGATACGAAAAGGTTTTCTGCACTACGCCATATATATAGGTAAATATATCTAATAAATCATGACTTCAAAGACGTTTTCCATGTTTACAAAGTATTTCTGTCGTCACGCAATCTTTTTATTCAGTTCTCATATATGTTTACCATTCGTTCACCAATGTGCAAAGGTATGGTGTTGTTTAATACGAAACTGTCACTGCATGTGTAAAGTTATAGTCTTGAACGGTATAATACGAAACTTATGATAGACATGTACGTTTCCATGGTTACAGTGGAGACACAAATATTGATACACACCAGCCAGTTCGTAGAAATTCCTGTCCTGCTTTCCGGACACGATTATAAATAGTATCCAAGGTTAGGATAAGGTGCACACACACATGTCATTATGTATACACGCATCCCGGATCTAATTTTAAATTTTACATTTCAAGGAAACAGACCAGAGTCATGTAGCCTTATTAATTATGCATAGATATTGACGTACCGCATTTGAGATCGTACTTAGCCCGTGACTTGTGTGTCGTTTTGTTGGCGAGTTTGTGTTTTTGTTTTAAATCGAACCATTTTGGTAAGGCGATGATTGCATGGAAACCAGTTAGCAAATCAGAATCAAATAGCTTAATTGATTATGCATAGATACTCACTTAGCCTGAAACTTTCCATTTGGTATTTGCTAACAGTTTCCATTGAAGCCGGTTTATTTAAGGGCGATATCGAATTGAAATGAATACAAATTGTAATAAAAAAAAATGTACACGAATGCGTTTGAAAGGAATTGTTGCTACAATGTATAGCATCACGTTATAAACATTTAATGCAGAAGCAGTAATTATTTTCTTTTAAAAAACGATTAGCATTTGTGATCCTACTTTGAAGTTCGGCTTTACTACATTACACAGGCAGAGACAAGATCGTTGATTTAGTCGCAGATAATGGTGGTGAAGTTAGCTCACGTAATCTATACGAGACTGTTGGTGACAGCGAATGTGCGATCGACAACTACTTGGACGAGCAGCGCAGGTATGATGCTTCAAATTCTATCAAAATATTGTATCAGAATTCTCTGCAGACTAACTCTCTCGTATCTTTACGTAACTTTATCACGGAAATGGCCAAGACATTCTGGTTTGTACTGACCCAACCATTTCCAATTGTCGTCGATCGTGAAACAAAAGTGGGAACGATTTGTTGAAATGACAGATACGGCTCTCAATAGTGTTTTTTTAATTGATGGTTGATATAAAGTCTGTGCGGTTCGTATCGGTATCATAACCGCTAAAGTACTGGTTAAAGGCACATAATAAGTATCTGATCTGCCGACACCAGACTTGGTCGACGGAAACCAGAAACTAGCTACATCTGGAATCCCATTCTGAAGTATAATATTATGAGCAGTTCGGCTTGTCTGAATACAAGCATGTGTCGACCGTTTCATCAGGAGATAGATCTGGTCAAGAAACTTACTAAAATGTATGTCCGAAATGCTATATTGACACTGTTAATTTAAGTACATGAACATTACGATAAGAACTGCACACGCGTTTTTAAAATTCAATATTTCAAGCTGCAAGGTCCGACTTTCTCTCATGAGCCATATCCAACCTTTCATTATAGTCTGCAGTGAGGTATCGATCGATGACAAACTGAGGAGTGAGGAGGCAATGTCGAATACTAGTTCCGTCCAGCTCTCATTTGATTGGCTCCATGCCAGTCACGTGAAGACCTAAGTGTAGGCGGGGCGATTGGCATATGCATAGGACGGTCAATTGAGCTGTATCCCTCGGGACATTAACATGTTGTTGTCTAATTACCAATAGGGGTAAACATACAAAGACGTTATTAAAATAGCCACACAGCTGTACAATTTTGTGTCAGAAATATATGGTATCGTCGTACGATAGCCTTTCACTAGGATAGTCACATCGCGCCGTTATTCCGAGTACAGTTACAGTGTAAATTGCCTGAAGGATCATTGCTACATCTCTGTATCAGCGGTAATAAGTATGATCATTGGAATGTGTAGAAAGTTTCTCGAAATACATACTTCTACTTTAGAATATTAGATAGTTTCTTCCATCATGAAACATGTATTGACGGTTACTTTCGGTCATGAAAAATGTTTTATCTGGAACATAAAATTATCGTGAACTGATGACCACCTATATTGGTTATATTTACAGTCCCTACAGCAAGAGGCGGGTTGTACAGCGGGCATTATTGTCGATTGCGGACCAGCATATATACAGCCTAGGAACATACAACTGTGAACATTTCGCGACGTGGTGTCGGTATGGGTACAAATGTTGCCATCAGCCGTGTGAAGTGGCCGCCATGTTTGGAGCTATAAGTGAATCAAGCCTTTCCTCAAGCTGATGAACCCGTCTTTATATGACAAGGATGTTAAACTCCAATTAAAGTTAAATGATATTTTTAACATATAAATATGTTTTGAAATATGTATGCACACGTCAGATGTTAATTCTTGTAGTATTAATTCATAGTAAAAATTAAATCCTAAATTTGCTATTGTGTATAAAATATTAAAAAAAACAGCAGTGAAGTGATCAGAGTCTCTCAAATGTATTGACACGTGACTTTATCATCCCGTAAAGAGTTCAGAAAAAAGTATTTTCCTGTTGAAACGACATATGTAGCAGAGACTTACTTTAGTATGCACTAAACGTGTGGTAAACCAGAATTTGCTAGGTATTTTTGTCAAACAAACTACATTTGTAATTGGTACCTACTTCGTTTTGTCGTTTTAAAGATGAAGTACTCATCGACATACCAGCAGGCAAATACTAGTGTATTTGCGGTGAGTATTAGCACGGAGTGGTTTTTTTTCACTTTCGATGATGATGATGATGATGATGATGATGA
>NW_018405585.1:37253-37416 GCF_002113885.1 Mizuhopecten yessoensis
TGGTTTAAATAAATAACGAAATATACAACAAACTTACACAATAGCAAAATAATGTTGTAAAATAAGGGTCAGATTATGAGAAATATAGATACGGCTTCATAAGGACAAAAAATATTTTTAAACAAAAACATGGAAAATATAATTTCAACAAATGCAACCAAAA
>NW_018405586.1:0-197 GCF_002113885.1 Mizuhopecten yessoensis
CTACAGACAGAACTATACAAGTACAGGTCAGTTACTATACTTACACGATTGATATGTCAGTTGCTATACTGCACAAGGTTGATATGTTAGTTATATACTGTATAAGGTTGATATGTAAGTAACTGTACTATACAAGGTTGATATGTCAGTATCTGTACTGTACAAGGTTGATATGTCAGTTACTGAACAAGGTTGAT
>NW_018405586.1:1512-4852 GCF_002113885.1 Mizuhopecten yessoensis
TTGATATGTTAGTTACCATACTGTACAAGGTTGATATGTAAGTGACTATACAAGTAAATATGTCAGTGACTATACAAGTTGATATGTCAGTTAATATACAAGTTGAGATGTCAGTTACTATACTGTACAAAGTTAATATGTCGGTTACTATACAAGTTGAGATGTCAGTTACTATACTGTACAAAGTTAATATGTCAGTTACTATACAAATTGATATGTCAGTTACTATACTGTATATTCTATTATGGCCCTTACCTGAGGGAACTGTTCTCTTATAGTGTTGTATGGAGAGGTATAGTACCTCTCCAGACAACACTATAAGAAAATTGTTCCCTTCGAAAAGGGTCATAATAGAAAATAGCTACTGACATATCAACCTTGAAGAGTATAGAAACTGACATCAGCTTGTAGGGTAACTGACATATCAACCTTGTACAGTATAGTAATAATTAACAACAAATGACATTAAGATAATTTTTTGAGTAGATCTTTCCTTTTTGGTTGCGTATTCAATTCACTGGATCGAATCACCGCTAGGTCACATGCGGTTCCCCTTTCCAGTAGGAAGTCTTTAAGGACTGCGACGTCAAATGGTCGCTGCTTTGTCGTTATGCATTGATGAGCCTCTGCGAAAAAATTGGCATAACTGGTCCCGAAATTCGAAATCTGGCTACTCCAGGTGAAATAGTACAGAAGTACAGAGTGCAAACCTATAATCAGCCCGGGAACCAGTGGGGTACTAGAAAGGTATTATATAGAGTGTATAGAATATATGAAAGTGTTAACTTTTTATAAACTCTGTTTACAACTTTGTACACCACTTTTTCTTTACCATGTACAGCTATATAACATCATCTGCATACTCTATATATAACTCATTTATACTCTGGATATAACTCTCTGTATGACATTTATACCACTCTCTATGCTCTGTATACCACTCTTAATATACTTTGACCCACACTCTAAATATACTATGTAGACTAATTATTTTATGCCCTGTATACTACTCTTTATATACTATGTTACAAGATCAATCCTTATATACCCTGTATATAACTCTTGATATACTCTTAATATCACTCCTTATATAAGCTGTATACCACTCTATATACTGTGTATTACCACTCCTTATATACTGAGTATATGTAATTACCACTACAGACAGGTATTTCACATGTATTTACTACTACAGACAGATATTACACATGTTATTACTACTACAGACAGAGCTATACAAGTTGAGGTCAGTTACTATACTGTACAAGGTTGATTTGTCAGTAACTATACTGTAAGAAGGTGGTTTGTCAGTAACTATACAAGTTGATATGTCAGTTACTATATTGTACAAGGTTGATATGTCAGTAACTGTACTGAACAAGGTTGATTTGTCAGTAACTGTACTGTACAAGGTTGATATGTCAGTTACTGTACTGTACAAGGTTGATTTGTCAGTAACTGTACTGTACAAGGTTGATATGTCAGTAACTGAACAAGGTTGATTTGTCAGTAACTGTACTGTACAAGGTTGATTTGTCAGTAACTGTACTGTACAAGGTTGATATGTCAGTTACTGTACTGTACAAGGTTGATTTGTCAGTAACTGTACTGTACAAGGTTGATATGTCAGTAACTGTACTGTACAAGGGTGGTATGTAAGTAACTTTACAAGTTGATATGTCAGTTACTATATTGTACAAGGTTGATATGTCAGTAACTGAACTGAACAAGGTTGATTTGTCAGTAACTGTACTGTACAAGGGTGGTATGTCAGTAACTATACTGTACAAGGTTGATATGTCAGTAACTATACTGTACAATGTTATTATGTCAGTTACTATACTGTACAAGATTAATATGTCAGTACAATACTGTACAATGTTAACATGTCAGTAACTTTACAGTACAATGTTAATATGTCAGTAACTTTACAAGTTGATATGTCAGTTACATTACTGTACAAGGTTGATATGTCAGTAACTATACAAGCTAATATGACAGTAACTATACTGTACAAGGTTGCTGTGTCAGTAACTATACTGTACAAGTGTAAATGTCAGTTAATATACAGGTTGATATGTCAGTTACTATACTGTACAAGGTTGATATGTTATTTACTATATAAGTTGATATGTCAGTTATTATACTGTACAAGGTTGATATGTCAGTTACTATACTGTACAAGTTTGATATGTCAGTTACTATACTATACAAGTTAATATGTCAGTTACTACCAGTATACAAGTTAATATGTTTGTTTCTATACTGTACAAGGTTGATATGTCAGTAACTTTACTGTACAAGGTTGAAATGTCAGTTACTATACAAGGTTGATATGTCAGTTACTTTACAAGTTGATATGTCAGTAACTATACTGTACAAGGTTGATATGTCAGTTACTTTACAAGGTTGATATGTCAGTTTCTTTACAAGTTGATATGTCAGTAAATATACCAGTTGATATGTCAGTTACTATACTGTACAAGGTTGCTGTGTCAGTAACTATACTGTACAAGTGTAAATGTCAGTTAATATACAAATTGATATGTCAGTTACTATACTGTACAAGGTTGATATGTTAGTTACTGTACAAGGTTGATATGTCAGTTATTATACTTTACAAGGTTGATATGTCAGTTACTATACTGTACAAGTTTGATATGTCAGTTACTACTAGTATACAAGTTAATATGTAAGTTACTATACTGTACAAGGTTGGTATGTCAGTAACTATACTGTACAAGGTTGAAATGTCAGTTACTATACAAGTTGATATGTCAGTTAATATACAAGTTGATATGTCAGTTACTATACTGCACAAGGTTGATATGTCAGTGACTATACTGTACAAGGTTGATATGTCAGTGACTATACAAGTTGATATGTCAGTGACTATACAAGTCGATATGTCAGTTAATATACAAGTTGATATGTCAGTTACTATACTGTACAATGTTGATATGTCAGTTACTATACTGTACAAAGTTAATATGTCAGTTACTATACAAGTTGAGATGTCAGTTACTATACTGTACAAAGTTAATATGTCAGTTACTATACTGTATATTCTATTATGGCCCTTACCTGAGGGAACTGTTCTCTTATAGTGTTGTATGGAGAGGTATAGTACCTCCCCAGACAACACTATAAGAGAACCGTTCCCTCGGAAAAGGGTCATAATAGAAAATAGCTACTGACATATTAACCTTGAAGAGTATAGAAACTGACATCAGCCTGTAGGGTAACTGACATATCAACCCTGTACAGTATAATAATAATTAACAACAAATGACATTAAGATAATTTTTTGAGTAGATCTCTCCTTTTTTGTTGCGTATTC
>NW_018405587.1:0-198 GCF_002113885.1 Mizuhopecten yessoensis
GTAACTGTATCATACACGACAGTAACTGTATAATACACGACAGTTCATGTATTATACACGACAATCACTGTATAATACACGACAGTAACTGTATAATACACGACAGTAACTGTATAATATACGATAGTGACTGTATAATACACGACAGTAACAGTATAATACACGACAGTCACTGTATAATACACGATAGTCACTGTA
>NW_018405587.1:1275-1986 GCF_002113885.1 Mizuhopecten yessoensis
AGACAGTAACTGTATCATACACGACAATCACTGTATAATACCCGACAGTCACTGTATAATACAGGATAGTAAGTGTATAATTCACGACATGAACTGTATGATACACGACATTGACTGTATTATACACGACAGGGATTGTATAATACACGACAATCATTGTATCATACACGACATTGACTGTATTATACACGACAGTTAGTGTATAATAAACGACAGTGACTGTATAAAACACACAGTCACTGAATCCTAAACGACACTAACTGTATAATACACGACAGTCACTGTATAACACACGACAGTAACTGTATAATTCCCGACAGTCACTGTATAATACACGCCAATCACTGTATAATACCCGACGGTCACTGTATAATACACGATAGTAACTGTATAAGTGACTGTATAATACACGACAATCATTGTATCATACACGATATTGACTGTATTATACACGCCAGTTAGTGTATAATAAACGACAGTAACTGTATAATTCCCGACAGTCACTGTATAATACAGGATAGTAAGTGTATAATTCACGACATTAACTGTATAATACACGACAGTAACTGTATCATACACGATAGTAACTGTATAATAAACGACAGTCAATGTATCATAAACGACAGTAACTGTATAATACCCGACAGTCACTGTATAATACACGACAATCACTGTATAATACCCGACAGTCACTGTATAATACACGACAGT
>NW_018405587.1:6588-8578 GCF_002113885.1 Mizuhopecten yessoensis
ACTGTATCATACACGACAGTAACTGTATAATACACGACAGTAACTGTATAATACACGACAATCACTGTATAATACCCGACAGTCACTGTATAATACACGACAGTTAGTGTATAATTCACGACATTAACTGTATAATACACGACAGTTAGTGTATAATTCATGACAGTCACTGTATCATTCCCGACATTGACTGTATTATACACGACAGTGACTGTATATTACACGACAATCACTGTATCATACACGACATTGACTGTATTATACACGACAGTGACTGTATGATGTGTCAAAACCCACGGACAATACAACATAATGATGTGTCAAAACTCAATAACAATACTTATATTTACGTTTTCTCTGACTCTTATGTTCTTTTTTAACTGATAATTAACTTGGCAGACAAAGTAGTACTTTGACATTTTAACAAACACTTCAAATTTATTCCACAATTTAGTATCAATACAATTGCGTATGATATGTCTATAGGGTGATTCCAGTTTTTCAATTGAAATCTGAGCTGAAAGTTAGACTTGAAATTGTTTCGATTTTCCCCTGGAACAAATTTCGCGCATGGATAAATACAGTGAACACCGTGAATGGGACCTTGACCTCCACGAGGGAGTTATTTTTCGAACTTTTCTCTTTGCTCATTTTGTGAAGAATCCATGCGTGAATGTATTTGTTGATTGTATGGGAACCGACAACAGTCGGTAAATTCTATAACAGCATCGTTATTTGACATGTCGTCTGAAACTAAGGAACCGTGTATCCGAGACGCGTGAAACTGATGGCGTTTGAAGTGAGTGATCTTGCGACGGAGCACAGGTTCGTTACAAATGTCTGAAATGACGAATGTTTATGTGTGCTGTGACTCATATCAGGAGGTCTGTAACATATGAGTCAGTAGGTCTATATAATATGTGTATTTCAGACATGTATAACGAACCCCTGTTGATCAGTGCAGTGTAACAGACGATGTTCTGATCAATTGCATGAGCGTTAAAATTGTTTCCATTGCCGGCATTGGTGAATTCAACCGATGTGCATTTTGTACGATATTGCAGACCTTGGTCTTGTTTTCGTTGTAATAAAAGCGTTTTATATTTTATTTTTTATTTTGCACATAAATTTACAATGACATTATCAAATCTCACAATGCCCAGCGATATTTCAGCAGCCGTCATGTTTATTTACATTGGATATTGTAGTTCCGGTTAGTGTTGTAATTAATACGCTAAGAATTGTGTCTTGTGCGGCATGGTAATCATGTCTCGTGCGGCAGGGTAATTAAAGTCCCATCAACGACACAGCTTTCAAAGAGGCAATATAGTGACAATGCCATGCAAATGTAAATATAACATGATGATGTGTCAAAACTCCCTGACAATACAACATAATGATGTGTCAAAACTCTAAGACAATATAACATAATGATGTGTCAAAACTCAATGACAATACAGCATAATGATATGTCAAAACCCACTGCCAATACAGCATAATGATGTGTCAATACCCACTGACAATACAACATAATGATGTGTCAAATCTCACTGACAATACAACATAATGATGTGTCAAAAACCCACAAAAATACAACATAATGATGTGTCAAAACCCACTGACAATACAGCATAATGATGTGTCAAAACTCAATTACAATACAACATAATGATGTGTCAAAACTAAATGACAGTACAACATAATAATGCCTCAAAACCCACTGACAATACAACATAATGATGTGTCAAAACTCAATGACAATATAACATAATGATTTGTGAAAACCCACTGAAAATTCAACATAATGATGTGTGAAAACCCAATCACAATACAACTAATGATGTGTCAAAACCCACTGACAATACAACATCATGATGTGTCAAACCCATTGACAATACAACATAATGATGTGTCAAAACTCAATGACAGTACAACATAATAATGCCTCAAAACCCACTGACAATACAACATAATGATGTGTCAAAACTCA
>NW_018405587.1:14919-15204 GCF_002113885.1 Mizuhopecten yessoensis
TCCTATTGCCAATATAACATAATGATGTGTGAAAACCCACTGACAATATAACACTATGAAGTGTCAAAACTCAATGACAATACAACATAATGATGTGTCAAAACTCCCTGATAATACAACATAATGATGTGTCAAAACTCCCTGACAATACAACATAATGATGTGTCAAAACCCATTGACAATATAACATAATGATTTGTGAAAATCCACTGAGAATATAACATAATGATGTNACCCACAGACAATACAACATAATGGTGTGTCAAAACTCAATGACAATACAAC
>NW_018405587.1:21429-25315 GCF_002113885.1 Mizuhopecten yessoensis
CTGACAATACAACATAACGATGTGTCAAAACTCAATGACAATACAGCATAATGATGTGTCAAAACTCACTGACAATACAACATAATGATGTGTCACAACTCAATGACAATACAACATAATGATGTGTCACAACCCATTGACAATATAACATAACGATTTGTGAAAACCCACTGACAATTCAACTTAATGATATGTGAAAACCCACTGACAATTCAACATAATGATATGTGAAAACCCACTGACAATTCAACATAATGATGGGTCAAAACTCAATAACAATTCACCATAATGATATGTGAAAACCCATTGACAATACAACATAATGATGTGTCACAACTCAATGACAATACAACATAATGATGTTTCAAAACCCACTGACAAGACAACATAATGATGTGTCAAATCCCATTGCCAATATAACATAATGATTTGTGAAAACCCGCTGACAATTCAACATAATGATGGGTCAAAACTCAATAACAATTCACCATAATGATATGTGAAAACCCATTGACAATACAACATAATGATTTTTCAAAACCCACTGACAATACATCATAATTATGTGTCAAAACTCCCTGACGATACAACATAATGATGTGTCAACACCCACTGACAATACAACATAACGATGTGTCAAAATTCAATGACAATACAGCATAATCATGTGTCAAAACTCACTGACAATACAGCATAATGATGTGTCAAAACTCACTAACAATACAACATAATGATGTGTGAAAACCCACTGACAATACATCATAATTATGTGTCAAAACTCCCTGACAATACAACATAATGATGTTTCAAAACCCACTGACAATACAACATAACGATGTGTCAAAATTCAATGACAATACAGCATAATGATGTGTCAAAACTCACTAACAATACAACATAATGATGTGACAAAACTCCCTGACAATACAACATAATGATGTTTCAAAACCCACTGACAATATAACATAATGATGTGTCAAAAGCCACTGACAATTCAACATAATGATATGTGAAAACCCACTGACAATTCGACATAATGATGTGTGAAAACCCACTGACAATACATCATAATTATGTGTCAAAACTCCCTGACAATTCAACATAATGATGGGTCAAAACTCAATAACAATTCACCATAATGATATGTGAAAACCCACTGACAATTCAACATAATGATGGGTCAAAACTCAATAACAATTCACCATAATGATATGTGAAAACCCATTGACAATACAACATAATGATGTGTGAAAACCCACTGACAATACATCATAATTATGTGTCAAAACTACCTGACAATACAACATAATGATGTTTCAAAACCCACTGACAATATAACATAATGATTTGCGAAAACCCACTGACAATTCAACATAATGATGTGTCAAAACTCCCTGACAATACAACATAATGATGTGTCAAAACCCACTGATAATACATCATAATTATGTGTCAAAACTCCCTGACAATACAACATAATGATGTGTCAAAACCCATTGACAATATAACATAATGATTTGTGAAAACCCACTGACAATTCAACATAATGATGTGTGAAAACTCAATGACAATACAACATAATGATTTTTCAAAACCCACTGACAATACAACATAATGATGTGTCAAACCCCACTGATAATACAACATAATGATGTGTCAAAACCCCACTGATAATACAACATAATGATGTGTCAAAACTCCCTGATAATACAACATAATGANTCCGATAATACAGCATAATGATGTGTCAAAACTCCCTGATAATACAACAAGTCAACAACGTTTCTTGTCACAAACTTGTTCACAACATAACATAACATTTCGTCGAAACTTGCGGACAATGCAACAGATCATTATTTATACATCTGCTAAATTAAATTAAAACTCGTTTATGATATAAACAAAATCTGTCAAAACCTGCAGGCAATACAACAAAACGTTGTTTTCAAAACCTGCTGACAATACAACAGAATTGTCTGCCCAAATCTGCTTTCTATGTAAGCCAGCGCTCTGACAAAACGTTTAGTGTGGTGCTGGTTTGCGTTTCGTTGACAGACTAGCTATGCATTAATCGACCAATTTTCTGCAGCTCCTTTTTCGATAGTATTATTCTGAAGCAAGCTCCATAAGGAATTTGCTTATTAAGATTTGTCTGTGTTTGAGCAAAAATGAAACATATGACGAAAATCAAGTTATATCATGCGTAATGTGTTATTTTAGTTCCAGATATAACACTAGATACACGGAAAGTATCGTGAAGATTAGATGGGAATTAGCTTTGTGTAGGAGGACAATCTCGGATATCTGACTATAGCTCACCCTGTAATTCAGTTTGTCACTGATATCCAAATACATTCCATACACAAGATGCGTGGGTTATACGATGACCCATGAGCACGGAATCACTTATCAGTCATAATCGGTCGTCTTTTCGTTACAACAACCCTCAACACATAGCACTTTCATCCACACTGTCAGTTACAATGTTTTAGTCAAAACAATGCCGCTCGTTTTTAAAACACAATCGATATGAAAAGTTTCTACTTGGAAAGAGTAGATAGACGACTAATGTGTGTGAAGTGTTAATTTGATCCCCATCTTAGGGGACTTTGCACCATCAAACGGTTTTTCATAATCATTAAAGGTAGAAATTCAATTTTTACTCAGTTTTGTTTCCATATCTCTAAATTATATTGCTAACCTCTGAATTTTATTTTGTTCACTGATGAAGTGTTTTTTTATTCTGTCGTTCCATTCGTCCGTCCGTCTGACACAACATGTAAAAACTGTTTCAGATTTCGAATTTCGGAACGTTTTCGAAATCGTTAAAACTATTTATGATTTTTTATGCAATTAAATGGGTAATGCAGATATTGACGACTACATCTTATTGTTACCATCGTCTGTGTGTAATGGAAAGAGATTAATATTGACATCTATATCTCATTGTTACCAGTGTCTGTGTGTAATGAAACGAGAGGGATATTGACATATATATCTCAGTGTTACCAGTGTCTATGTGTATTGGGACAAGAGGGATATTGACATCTATATCTCATTGTTACCAGTGTCTGTGTATAATGGAACGAGATTAATATTGATATCTATATTTCATTGTTACCAGTGTCTGTGTTTAATGGGACGAGAGGGATATTGACATCTATATCTCATTGTTACCAGTGTCTGTGTATAATGGAACGAGATTAATATTGATATCTATATTTCATTGTTACCAGTGTCTGTGTTTAATGGGACGAGAGGGATATTGACATCTATATCTCATTGTTATCAGTGTCTGTGTGTGATAGGACGAGAGGGATATTGACATCTATATCTCATTGTTACCAGTGTCTGTGTGTAATTGGACAAGAGGGATATTGACATCTATATCTCATTGTTACCATCGTCTGTGTATGATGGGACGAGAGGGATATTGACATCTATATCTCATTGTTACCAGTGTCTGTGTGTAATGAGACGAGAGGGATATTGACATATATATTTCATTGTTACCATTGTCTGTGTGTAATGGGACAAGAGGGATATTGACATCTATATCTCATTGTTACCAGTGTGTGTGTGTGATAGGATGAGAGGGATATTGACATCTATATCTCATTGCTACCAGTGTCTGTGTTTAATGGGACGAGAGGGATATTGACATCTATATCTCATTGTTACCAGTGTCTGTGTGTAATGGGGAAAGAGGGATATTGACATCTGTATCTCATTGTGACCAGTGTCTGTGTGTAATGGGACGAGAGGGATATTGCCATCTATATCTCATTGTGACCAGCGTCTGTGTGAAATGTAACGAGATTAATATTGATATCTAGAACTTGGTGACGTCACGTGGTTCTGATCAGTCGACTATTTTTTTGCTCTG
>NW_018405587.1:26780-27678 GCF_002113885.1 Mizuhopecten yessoensis
AAATATATGTATCATTGTTTAATAACTGCTAAACACTCAGTGCATTTAGGTATAATATTACTGGTATACCAAACAAATTACCAATATTGCATTGTTTAGTCAAATAGGATAGAAAAATACACATTTCTAAACGGACTTATGCTTATATGGTTCAAATACTAATATGCAATAATAAAAATGTCATTTCTATCATCCTTTTTCATTATAAAACTAGCTAATCGATACAAATATCACGATGGTTATTTGAAAGTACACAATAATATCAAATATTGTCACACTGCAAGGAGAAATTGGTCAAGTTGCCATCTGAGC
The DNA here is from genome assembly GCF_002113885.1 of Mizuhopecten yessoensis. Taxonomy (NCBI): domain Eukaryota; kingdom Metazoa; phylum Mollusca; class Bivalvia; order Pectinida; family Pectinidae; genus Mizuhopecten; species Mizuhopecten yessoensis. The sequence goes on from NW_018405587.1 coordinate 27,093, forward strand.
GCGTGACATTCAGCCACTTAAACATTTCTACGCTATGGCCATGGATGATACAATGTTGGCAAAAGCGATACCTATACATGGCTTTGCAACGGTATGACATATTCGTTATACAGGCATTTGGCAGGGTACACAGTCCCATGTTCCCTGCCAGAGTCCATTGTACTTTGAACCAAGCATAAGAGCCTGCAGGGAGCATCAGACTATGTACCCTGTCAAAGACCTGTATAACTAATAATAATTTAATCGTCGAAGTAACAAATATATTTTTTAAGAAACGTCAAAGAAGTACCGGGACTAGAATGTTTGTTCTCAATAATATGCTAAATTCCAACAACAGGTATGAATGATGTTTGCTATTAAAAAGCACCACTAAGTATCATTTAACAATTCAAGATTGATTAGTATTTATGATTACACATGTAGCTGCACGATTGTTTCTGCTAACCTCGAACAGAATGTGATATGGACGAGTTAACTCAATAAATACTATTTAAATTCGTCCATGCCAATTATGATAAGAAGCTAAAACACTTGATAATTTGTATGCCAATCGCGTTACGTCCATGAACTAAAATATGTATTGATA
>NW_018405587.1:28847-29576 GCF_002113885.1 Mizuhopecten yessoensis
CATGCGCATCAGCCGCGACGAATCAAACAATGAGCTGGGATAACTGCACAGTTCGTATGTAAATAGATCGCGCTGGTCATCGTACTCGCCATTGGCAGCTGCTATGAACCTCTGAAACAGCAATTGTGGATCAACGGTTATAGAATCACCTTCAATTTTGAGTGAGGACTTCTCGTTAAGTGTGACGGCTTGTTGTTTCTTCTTGAATGAATATTCATCAGCTTTCTGGTTATCCATCGTTTTCAGAATCTTTTGCCCTAACTCTTTCGCCCTGTCTACGTTTACTGTTGTTTCCGCCGTAACTCCTGTAAGTCCACCGGTTGACTTTATGCTCCTCATCAACACTTGTTCTATAGCAAGATCAGATGATATACCGGACCAGTACTTGTCGCTCCGTCGTATTACGCCGTAACCAGACCGAAGAAAACCATACACTTCTGGGTTTTCTGATTCTAACTGATCCATTTGTTTGAGATAAATCCGGGCCGACTTTACGTACAAATTATGCCCTGAAGCGGCCAAATATGGAAGCATAGCTCTAACAGTTTGCAGATGAAGCAACCAGTCTCCTGTGCGCTCTGCTTTGATGAACTTCTGCAATACGCTGACCATATCATGATACATAAACCACAACTGTGCAGTCCTATGATTTGCATGTTGTTCTCTGAACTCATCGAGCTTGGACTGTATTTGATCCAGAACATCGTCGTTGCAGACATCTATAGCGGT
>NW_018405588.1:0-198 GCF_002113885.1 Mizuhopecten yessoensis
GGAAGTGTGTTATTGTTGTTAAGGGTAGTGTGTTATTGTTATTAATAGTAGTGTGCTATTGTCATTAAGGGTAGTGTGTTATTGTTGTTAAGGGTAGCTTCTTATTGTTGTTAAGGGAAGTGTGTTATTGTCGTTAAGGGTAGTGTTATTGCCATTAAGGGTAGTGTGCTATTGTCATTAAGGGTAGTGTGTTATTGT
>NW_018405588.1:2111-2274 GCF_002113885.1 Mizuhopecten yessoensis
CACAGACTCATTTCCCCCGCTATATTCAACAACTAGTTAATACCTGTTGTCAGTGGTATATGACGTGGTGAAGAACTGTACATGGTATATCAGCAAGCACTCTGTTGCAAATCCACACTTTACAGGTCAGGGAGATCCACACTATACAGGTCAGGGAGATCCA
>NW_018405589.1:0-198 GCF_002113885.1 Mizuhopecten yessoensis
CAACCACCAATGACCGACAAAAGAGTATGGAACAACCACCAATGATTTACCAAAGTGTATGGAACAACCACCAATGACGGATCAAAGAGTATGGAACAACCACCAATGACGGATCAAAAACAATGTAACAACCACCAATGACCGACGAAAGAGTGGAACAACCAACAAGGACCGACAAAAGAATATGGAACAATCATC
>NW_018405589.1:5446-6133 GCF_002113885.1 Mizuhopecten yessoensis
ACCAAAGAGTATGAAACAACTACCAATGACCAAAAAAGAGTATGGAACAACCACCAATGACCAACAAAAGAGTATGGAATAACTACCAATGACCAACANCAACCACCAATGACGGATCAAAGAGTATGGAACAACCACCAATGACGGAACAAAGAGTATGGAACACCCACCAATGACGGATCAAAGAGTATGGAACAACCACCAGTGACCGACAAGAGTATAGAGCAACCACCAATTACCGACCAGATGGTATGTAACAACCACCAATGACCAACAAGAGAGTATGGAACAACCACCAATGACGAACCAAAGAGTAGTACCACCCACCAATGACGGATCAAAGAGTATGGAACAACCACCAATGACAGACCAAAGAGTATGTTACAACCACCAATGACCGACCAGAGAGTATGCAACAACAACCAATAACAAATCACAGAGTATGGAACGACCACCAATGACCGACCAAATAGTATAGATTAACCATCAAGGACCGACAAAAGGATATGGAACAACCATCAATGATACACCAAAGAGTATTGAACAACCACCAATGACGGATCAAAGAGTATGAAACAACCAGTAATGACCAAAAAAGAGTATGGAACAACCACCAATGACCAAAGAAAGAGTATGGAACAGCCACCAATGACCGACCACCAATGACCGACCAGAGAGTATGAACTA
>NW_018405589.1:8000-8380 GCF_002113885.1 Mizuhopecten yessoensis
CATCAATGATACACCAAAGAGTATTGAACACCCACCAATGACGGATCAAAGAGTATGAAACACCCACCAATGACAGATCAAAGAGAATGGAACAACCACCAATGACAACCAAAGAATATGGAACAACCACCAATGACACCAAAGAGTAGCGAATAAACACCAATGACGGATCAAAGAGTATGTAACACCCACCAATGACCAATTAAAGAGTATGGAACAACCACAAATGACACCAAAGGGTATGGAACAACCACCAATGACGGATCAAAGACTATGGAACAACCACCAATGACAGAACAAATAGTATGGAATAACCACCAATTACCGACCAGACGGTATGCAACAACAACAAATAACAGACCACAGAGTATGGAACAACC
>NW_018405589.1:8528-8705 GCF_002113885.1 Mizuhopecten yessoensis
AAACAAGAGTATGAATCAACCACCAATGACAGACCAAAGAGTATGGAACACCCACCAATGACAGGCCAAAGAGTATGGAACAACCACCAACGACCAAAAAAGAGTATGGAACTACCATCAAGGACCGACGAAAGAAAACATCTTTTCGTTTAAATCTATCAGATAAACCATGACAGT
>NW_018405589.1:9421-10929 GCF_002113885.1 Mizuhopecten yessoensis
AGTATGGAACAAACACCAATGACGGGTCAAAGAGTATGTAGCAACCACCAATGACCGACAAAAGAGTATGGAACAACTACCAATGACTAACCAAAATTTATAGAACAACCACCAATGACGGATCAAAGAGTATGGAACAACCACCAATGATCGACGAAAGAGTATGGAACAACAACCAATGACTGACAAAAGAGTATGGAACAACCACCAATGAATAAAAAAGAGTATGGAACAACCACCAATGACCAAAAAAGAGTATGGAACTACCACCAATGACTGACAAAAGAGTATGGAACAACCACCAATGAATAAAAAAGAGTATGGAACAACCACCAATGACCAAAAAAGAGTATGGAACTACCACCAATGACAGACCACAGAGTATGGAACACCCACCAATGACGGAACAAAGAGTATGGAACACCCACCAATGACGGATCAAAGAGTATGGAACAACCACCAATGACTGATCAAAGAGTATGGAACCACCACAAATGACCAACAAATGAGTATGGAACAACCAATTCTTTTTTGTCGTTCATTGGTGGTTGTTCCATACTCTTTAGTTAGTCATTGGTGGTTGCTCCATACTCTTTGGTCTGCCATTGGTCGTTGTTCAATTCTTTTTGGTCGGTCATTGGTGAACAACAACCAATGACAGACCAAAGAGTATGGAACAACTACCAATGACCGACTAAAGATTATGGAACAACCACCAATGAGGGACCAAAGAGTGCGGACAAACCACCAATGACCGACAAAAGAGTATGGAACAACCACCAATTACCGACCACAATGACCTACCACTAATGACCGACCAGAGAGTATGAACTACCACCAATGACACCCCAAAGAGTATGGAACAAGCACCAATGATGGATTAAAGACAATGTAACAACCACCAATGACCGACCAGAGAGTATGGAACAACAACCATTAACAGACCACAGAGTATGGAACAACCACCAATGACCGACAAAAGAGTATGGAACAATAACCAATGACAGACCGAATAGTATAGTACAACCAACAAGGACCGACAAAAGAATATAAAACANCCACCAATGACAATCCAAAGATTATGAAACAAGTACCAATGACAGACCAAATAGTATAGTACAACCAACAAGGNGAAAGAGTATGGAACAACCACCAAAGACCGACCAAAGAGTATGGAACAACCAACAATGACCGACCAAAGAGTATGGAACAACCACCAATGACTAACCAAAGATTATGAAACAACCACCAATGACAGACCAAATAGTATGGAACAGCTACCAAGGACCGACCAAAGGTTATGGAACAACCACCAGTGACCGATGAAAGAGTATGGAACAACTACCAATGACACACCAAAGAGCATGGATGAATCAACAAGGACCGACAAAAGTGTTTGTGAACACCCACAAATGACACACCAAAGAGTATGGAACAACCACCAATGACGGATCAAAGCGTAAGTAGCAACCACCAATGACCGACAAAAGAGTATGGAACAACTACCA
>NW_018405590.1:0-198 GCF_002113885.1 Mizuhopecten yessoensis
CTTAGGACTGGGTGGGGATGGGGAGCTCGGAGCGACTACCCTTAGTACTGGGTGGCTATGGGGAGCTCGGAGGGTCTACCCTTAGGACTGGGTGGCGATGGGGAGCTCGGAGCCACTACCCTTAGGACTGGGTGGGGATGGGGAGCTTGGAGCGACTACCCTTAGGACTGGGTGGCGATGGGGAGCTCGGAGCGACTA
>NW_018405590.1:618-939 GCF_002113885.1 Mizuhopecten yessoensis
CTTTAGATTGTAAGAATTTTGATGATTGAGAGAGTTTTTGTGTTCACTAGTAACAAACATAACCTGAAATAGTTTAAAGTTTTTACTATGGCATTCCACGAGTAAAAAGTTATGGTTCTAGGTTTAATTTCCTATGTGCACGAAATTTTACGCACTCTGTTCGTTGGGGATATACTTTTCCCAGAGCATAACTCCATAACTGTCAAAGAAAACTTTTGTTGTAAGGATATGAGATTTTGCCGGGAAATTTTTGTTGTTGGGATATTGGATTTTCCCGGGAGAATTTTGTTATGAGATTTTGCTGTGAGATCTTTGTTGTAG
>NW_018405590.1:1870-2229 GCF_002113885.1 Mizuhopecten yessoensis
TTAGGACTGGATGGTGATGGGGAGCTTGGAGGGACTCTCCTTAGGACTGGGTGGCGATGGGGAGCTTGGAGGGAATCCCCTTAGGACTGGATGGTGATTGGGAGCTTGGAGGGAATCCCCTTAGGACTGGGTGGCGATGGGGAGCTTTGAGAGACTACCATTAGGACTGGGTGGCGATGGGGAGCTTGGAGGGAATCCCCTTAGGACTGGGTGGCGATGGGGAGCTTGGAGGGACTACCCTTAGGACTGGGTGGCGATGGGGAGCTCGGATGGACTATCCTTAGTACTGGGTGGCGATGGGGAGCTCAGAGGGATACCCTTAGGACTGGGTGGGGATGGGGAGCTCGGAGCGACTACCC
>NW_018405590.1:3185-53746 GCF_002113885.1 Mizuhopecten yessoensis
TGATGGGGAGCTCAGAGGGATACCCTTAGGACTGGGTAGGGATGGGGAGCTCGGAGCGACTACCCTTAATACTGGGTGGCGATGGGGAGCTCGGAGGGACTCCCCTTAGGACTGGGTGGCGATGGGAAGCTCAGAGGAACTCTCCTTAGGACTGGGTGACGATGGGGAGCTTGGAGGGAATCCCCTTAGGACTGGGTGGCGATGAGGAGCTCGGAGGGATACCCTTAGGACTGGGTGGGGATGGGGAGCTCAGAGTGACTACCCTTAATACTGGGAGGCGATGGGGAGCTCGGAGGGACTACCCTTAGGACTGGGTGGCGATGGGGAGCTCGGAGCGACTACCCTTAGGACTGGGTGGGGATGGGGAGCTCGGAGCGACTACCCTTAGGACTGTGTGGTGGGCTCACTGAGCTTTTACATGTGAGAATCTGGCAGCAGGAAGTAAGTATTTTTTTCTTTGTTTTATTTGCAGAAGACATTTCGATGTGGTACGAAGAACCCCGGACAAATATACACCAACATTCGTGAGCTGACCGTGAACTTTCTTCGAGGAGTTAATTTCTCCACTTACAAATTTCAGTTCCTCCTCACCAGCAGTAAACGTAAGTGTTCAGTTGATCTTAACCTTACATTCCAAAAGTTTGTTTTTAGTTTAGATCTCTGTCTACTGAGCAATAGCTGTTGTTGTATCTCTTTTATGTTTCCAATTAGTAACATAATATATTGTTTTAACCTCACCTACCTTGTCCGTCTTTAGATTGTAAGAATTTTGATGATTGAGAGAGTTTTTGTGTTCGCTAGTAACAAACATAACCTGAAATAGTTTAAAGTTTTTACTATGGCATTCTACCAGTAAAAAGTTATGGTTCTAGGTTTAATTTCCTATGTGCACGAAATTTAACACACTCTGTTCGTTGGGGATATACCTTTCCCAGAGCATAACTCCATAAGTGTCAAAGAAAACTTCACAAGTCTTTGAGACTTTTGATGTAAGGATATGAGATTTTGCCGGGAAATTTTTGTTGTTGGGATATTGGATTTTCCCGGGAGAATTTTGTTATGAGATTTTGCTGTGAGATCTTTGTTGTAGGGTTATGATATTTTGCTGTGAGATCTTTGTTATAGAGATATGAGATTTTGCTGTGAGATCTTTGTTGTAGAGATTTTGCTGTGAGATCTTTGTTGTAGAGATATGATATTTTGCTATGAGATCTTTGTTGTAGGGTTATGAGATCTTTGTTGTAGAGATATGAGATTTTGCTGTGAGATCTTTGTTGTAGATATATGAGATTTTGCTGTATGATCTTTGTTGTAGGGTTATGAGATTTTGCTGTGAGATCTTTGTTGATGTCTTGGTCTTGCATATCCTTTCACTTATGATTTACATATTTTACCAAATTCTCAGGAAAATGTTCGCAATGTGCATTTTTGAATCCCTTACTATCAATCAAAAATTTTGGCACGTCAGTGGGGGTTTTGCAATGAAATAATTTAAACAAATAAAAGACAATTAATATGTATTGATAAACTGTACACATAGTGTTTTTCAACCATGAATAATTTATCATCGTATATTGATCAATCAATAAGTTAGGAAGGAAGTTTAGACAAAGATTAAAAGTTAGAATAAAGTTAATCCTTAAAATGGTATAGTCATTCTTGAAACACAGCCAACATTAAAGGGTCTGTATCATTGTGTAGTCATTGCTCAGGAAAGTTACTTATGTTGTAATGTTTATAGTGGAACTTGATGTCTGTTTTATGTTCTACATCATGTTCCACCGTATTTAAAGCTGTTTTGTTATTCTTGTTACACATTTACTCTACCTGCCATATGTCACGACAGGACCAACAGAAAGTAGGTGACATCTGACCTTGTTGGTGTGGCTATGTTTATTTATGTTCCCTCCCTTTGTTTCATTCAGTTCAAACACTTGCAAATTTCACATTTTCTTGAGTTTTTTTACACTTTGACACAGTGGTATATTTATTTCCTCTTTATACCAGGTATACTGTGTATTTTACTGGTGACAAGCCCATATCAATTCTTTCCACTTTTGTTTATCTGCTGTCCTCTTGTTTATCTGCTGTCCTTTGGTTTATCTGCTGTCCTTTTGTTTATCTGCTGTCCTTTGGTTTATCTGTTGTCCTTTTGTTTATCTGCTGTCCTTTGGTTTATCTGTTGTCTTTTTGTTTATCTACTGTCCTTTTGTTTATCTGCTGTCCGTTGGTTTATCTGCTGTCCGTTGGTTTATCTGATGTCCTTTTGTTTATCTGCTGTCCTTTGGTTTATCTGTTGTCCTTTGGTTTATCTGCTGTCCGTTGGTTAATCTGCTGTCCTTTTGTTTATCTGCTGTCCGTTGGTTTATCTGCTGTCCTCTTGTTTATCTGTTGTCCTTTGGTTTATCTGTTGTCCTTTTGTTTATCTGCTGTCCGTTGGTTTATCTGCTGTCCTTTGGTTTATCTGTTGTCCTTTGGTTTATCTGTTGGCCTTTTGTTTACCTGCTATCCGTTGGTTTATCTGCTGTCCGTTGGTTTATCTGCTGTCCTTTGGTTTATCTGTTGGCCTTTTGTTTATCTACTGTCCTCTTGCTTATCTGCTGTCTGTTGGTTTATCTGCTGTCCTTTTGTTTATCTGCTGTCTGTTGGTTTATCTGCTGTCCTTTTGTTTATCTGTTGTCCTTTGGTTTATCTGTTGTCCTTTGGTTTATCTGCTGTCCTTTTGTTTATCAGCTGTCCATTGGTTTATCTGCTGTCCTTTGGTTTATCTGTTGTCCTTTGGTTTATCTGCTGTTTTCTTTTTGTTTATCTGCTGTCTGTTGGTTTATCTGCTGTCCGTTGGTTTATCTGTTGTCCTTTGGTTAATCTGTTGTCCTTTGGTTTATCTGTTGTCCTTTTGTTTATCTGTTGTCCTTTGGTTTATCTACTGTCCTCTTGTTTATCTGTTGTTCTTTTGTTTATCTACTGTCCTCTTGTTTATCTACTGTCCTCTTGTTTATCTGCTGTCCGTTGGTTTATCTGTTGTCCTTTGGTTTATCTGTTGTCCTTTTGTTTATCTGCTGTCCTTTTGTTTATCTGCTGTCCTTAGGTTTATCTGTTGTCCTTTCGTTTAATGTTTTTAACCTGATTCGGGTGGCAGTGAAGTTTTAGACCTGTGAGATTAAATAACTGTACAATACATTGTACTTATATTATTATGTAGTGTTTTTCCCTGTGAAATACGTAGGCTATTTTGATCACATGTGAATTTTAAAAATAAAAAAATTAACAGAAATATATGTGAAGAGGAAAGTAAGTTTCTACTTTTTTTTGTAAACTCGCATCCAAAAGAGCCAAAAATTCAGAATTTTGAATGATTGAAAAAGTATGAAGAAATTTTAGAAACGGTATTTATCCTAAATTATCACATTTGTTACAATTTATTTAATTTATAAATCTAATAAAAGTATTTAATTATTTTTATGTTATGATTCTCCTTGTTTGCTTTTCCACCGTTCATACCATAATGCATAACAAAATATATCATCAATGGTATGATCTGATCTGTCCACCTGATCTGTAAAACAGGTGAAAGTATCCACATTGTTGAAATATTCACTTAATTAGGAGTCGCTATGGTGTAGAAATATCCACTTAAGGAGTCTCTATACTGTTGAAATATCCATTTAAGGAGTCTCTATACTTTAGAAATATCCATTTAAGGAGTCTCTTTCCTTTAGAAATATCCATTTAAGGAGTCTCTATGTTGTAGAAACATCCGTTTAAGGAGTCTCTTTACTTTAGAAATATCCACTTAAGGAGTCTCTATACTGTAGAAACATCCGTTTAAGGAGTCTCTATACTGTAGAAATATCCATTTAAGGAGTCTCTATAGTGTAGAAATGTCCACTTAAGGAGTCTCTATACTGTAGAAATATCCATTTAAGGAGTCTCTATACTGTAGAAACATCCGTTTAAGGAGTCTCTTTACTGTAGAAATATCCATTTAAGGAGTCTCTATACTGTAGAAATATCCATTTAAGGAGTCTCTTTGTTGTAGAAATATCCACTTAAGGAGTCTGTATAGTATAGAAATATCCATTTAAGGAGTCTCTATAGTATAGAAATTATCCACTTAAGGAGTCTCTTTACTTTAGAAATATCCATTTAAGGAGTCTATGCTGTAGAAACATCCGTTTAAGGAGTCTATGCTGTAGAAATATCCGTTTAAGGAGTCTATGCTGTAGAAATATCCACTTAAGGAGTCTCTACACTGTTGAATTATCCACTTACGGAGTCTCTACACTGTAGAATTATCCACTTGAGGAGTCTCTATACTTTAGAAATATCCATTTAAGGAGTCTCTATAGTATTGAAATTATCCACTTAAGGAGTCTCTTTACTTTAGAAATATCCATTTAAGGAGTCTATGCTGTAGAAACATCCGTTTAAGGAGTCTATGCTGTAGAAATAGCCACTTAAGGAGGCTCTACACTGTTGAATTATCCACTTACGGAGTCTCTACACGGTAGAATTATCCACTTGAGGAGTCGCTATGCTTTAGAATTATCCACTTGAGGAGTCGCTATGCTGTAGAATTATCCACTTACGGAGTCGCTACACTGTAGAATTATCCACTTGAGGAGTCGCTATGCTGTAGAATTATCCACTTGAGGAGTCGCTATGCTGTAGAATTATCCACTTGAGGAGTCTATCTTCTGTAAAATCTCCACTTGAGGAGACTCTATACTGTAGAAATATCCACTTAAGGAGACTCTATACTTTAGATGGAATTCCTCTTCTGATCAGTCCATACTTTTACATACATCGTATTTCTTTTGTGTAACATTGAAAATAGATTATATTTATTTTTTAATTGATTTACATTTGATAAGCTACTGAGAAATTACTGTTAATATTTCCTGACATTATTTTTATCCATGGTATTTTTCAGCTTTGCCTGTTATACCAGATGCCAATTCTAACCCGTCTGAAGTGGGACTGATCGTGGGAATAGTAGCAGGCGTCTTCTGTTTGCTTCTCATTATCGCCATCTTGGGTGTATGCTGCCACCGCCGTGCTAAGAAGGCCCAAATTCTATATAAGGCCAACCAGGTGAAGCAGCCTCTGGGTAACCAGGGGAAACAACCTACTAGTGCTGGGTTTACAAATAATGCAGTACAAAATGGCTACACACATGAATCATCTCCAAGAGCCAAGACAAAACTACTGTCAGAAACCGAGGGTTCCAGCAGCCCAAGCTCCCGGCCCAAGACTCTTAATTTCCATTCTAGTACTAAATCTGAGGAGAGGAGGGATGGACAAGGAAGAGCTAAAACAAGTATGGACTATCATGATGATGATGACACTTATGATAAGACAGAAGATATGAAAAGACCTCCAAAATCACCCTTTTTGTCTGCTTTATCATCTAATGCAAAGTTCACAGCATCAAGTGCTTCTAACAACAGAGATGCAGAAGACAGGGCCAAGAGGATCTCTTCTACGTCCTCGTCTGTGGGGTCATCAGGTGCCTCCCTAGACAACCGACCTCCTCTTCCTGTTGTACCCGTGTCCAAATCTCCGGGCAGTAAGCGGAGAAACCATGCCAGTATCCGCAGGGCGTATAGAACAACCTCCTCCTCTGAGGAGGAATTTAATCAAATGGCAAGTGCCAGTGCCGTCAGAGATGACAGTGGCCCCTCATCAAATGAGATATCCTCAAATAAGGACGATCAGAAAGCAAACACCAAACATTCCCTCAAACCTGACAAGGGCAAGAAAAAAGGAAACAAAAAGGACATGAAACTGGAGGATTATGAACCCACATCAGGAAACTTTCAGAAAAACACAGCAAGGGCTAGCAAGCGAGCCCAGAAATCTCCGCGCCTTGGTAATCGTAATGATGGGTTTGGTCACCGGAGGAAAAGGAGTGACGGGCGGAGTGATGGTGAGGAATCGAGACCAGGAACACCAACCAGCATGTATGATTTGGAATCACTACCTCGTAAGTAACACCTACCAGCATATGTACAGCTTCATAACATCTTACATAGATACAGCATTAGAAAACATTTGACTTTGTGGCTTAACCACCCAAAACTTCTGCAGTGTACGTACAACACCCTTAACATCAGCAGCAGTGTACCTGTAGTTGTCTGAAGTGATTATAGTCATCATTCTGCAGATTTTATTTCTTATCTGATTGTCATCAGCATAGTTTTCTTCACCGTTTTACAAGCCTATGTTCTGTCCTTCTTCATTACCTCTTTTATGAGTTGGACGACTGTCAGGCCACCTATATTTATCACTATTAAGAGAATTCTGGCTGTCATTGCTTTGCCAACCTTATATTTTATCTGATTGTCATGAATGTTCAAATGCCTACCTATTAGAGTTATAATAAACTGATTACAATGACAGACAGCACAGATTACACTACAAACTGATCCAATATTTTGTACTTCCATTTTCATGTCATCTGGCCCATGGTAACCATTGTTGTTGATTGGTCGATTAACTTGAACTAACGATCCATTTTCAGTTTAGTCACATATAGTTTGCAAAATATCATTAACTTTGTAGTTGAATTACTTTCTTCTATCATTGACACACAGTATACATTTTACAACAAATCTGAACTGACTTTTAGTCAATGTTAATCATTTTTACCCATATTTTGGAGCCTGATTAGATTTAAAGAAAAGTTCACAAATCTCAATTAAAACCTAAATTGACATGCATAGGATAAGGAAAAGATTGTCCTAAAAAAATAATTCTTTGTAAATTTTTCAGATCTTTATCAGAAGACACCTTTTAAAAATATGTTTATAATGCTTGTTATTGTTAAGCTAACAAGACTTTGAACAGCTGGGTCTGTACTTGAGGAATCTTTATATTTCAATAACATTAATAATGTTAACGTATTTTGTTTCTACAGCGCTCACCCGGTCGTCATCCCGCCAGTCTCTCTACGCTTCTCGCTCCTCCCTGTACCGGCGCCGGGGCAGGAAAGGCTCTTACTCAGAGTCTGTCGCATCAACTTATATCCGTGATGACATGGAAATTGGACGCCATTCTCGTTCCTACTCCCAGGACTATGACGATGATGAGACAGATGGTGGTTATGAGAGACCAATCAGTCGCTATGAAAAGGAGAGAGTGTTTCGCTCTATGGGTGAACTTGGGAGAGAGACTAAGGAAAGATCAACCCAGACGCTGCGTGAGACAGCTACACAGACTGGACAGGAACAGTCTGACATCATGCAGCCAAAACGTGTGGTTAAGAGAAAGAAAAGATCAAAGTCAATGTCTGCTGTGGCTACACAGACTACCAAAGACCTCAGGAAGACAGAAAAGGCAGAAACAGAGGAGAGTCGAGAGAAATCCAAACCTAAACCCAAACCCAAACCCAAACCAAGGAAGTCGACAAATTCTGTAAGCACAGTCGCTGCAGTAGATGAATCTGATGACGGTAAGAAGAAGAAGAAAAAGAAAAAGCGAGCTAAATCACGTGAGGATTTGTCACACGCAGATAAGCCCAACCTGCCACAAGGTGAGCAATGGTTACCAGCTCAACAGTTGTCGGGTCAGCCCTACCTCCAAAACATGCACCCGGGAGTTCCTCAGATGGTGCCCGATGGGTACCCTGGAGCAGCACCAGGTATGCCTATACAGCCCTATACAGCTGGTTATCCTGGTGGCGCTGTACCGTACAATGTCAATCCACAGACTGGCTACATGATGCCACCACAGCCAGGACAACCAATCCTGCAGCAAGGACAACCCATTCCACAGCCAGGACAACCAATCCTGCAGCATGGACAGCCCATTCCACAGCCAGGACAACATGTTCCACCCCAGTCTGCTCACATCCCCGGCAAACCTCGCAAGTCCAACTGGGATGTGCTATGTTCGTTAACGGATAGTGACCACCAGCAGAAACAGGCAGCCATGACGGAGACTGGTTCTATAGCTAGTTCAGTGTTCACCTACAACTATCCATCAAATGTAGGGCACCCTGGAATTCCAGTTGTTCCCGCTCACCCACAGCAGGCAGGGGTTGTTAACCAGGCCTACTCAAATATAGCTTACCCTGCAGCCACAGTGGCAGCCGTGCCACACACAGACACAATGCAGCGTGTGCCACCATCATACATGGATGCAATTAATATGGATGCCATGTCAGGGCCACCATCATCAGGGCCACACTCCAATAGTCACCATTCTGGATCCCCTTCCCAGTCTGGGAGTGATTCCGGCTTGCCCCTCATCCATAATGACACAACTAACCTCCTGCCCAAGAAGTCATCATGGGAAGTATTGAAGGAGATCACAGACAATCAGCAGAATGAAAGTGTTGTCTGAAGACTGTTTCCATGATCACCCATTTAGTGTCATTATGTGAGCATTATCATATGATTTTTTTTTTCAAAAATAGGAAATAAGTTAAAATATATGCATATATTAGTAAATGTTTGGGCATGAAGGATTAGCTCAAGCTGTATGTACTCTGTCTGGTAGCGGGAGAATGGTTAAAATGTATATACTGCTTGAATTCAAGGCTTTATATAGATTTTATGCCCAGCTCAATTATATCGGGCATTGATTTAGCCAGTGACTTTTTTACTAGCAAGAATAGTTTGCGTAAAATAAGTCAGTAGGCCAGTGACTTTTTCTCTATGCTACTAAAGCCATCGCGAAACAGCCAAGACCCGAGAGATTTAGCCAGAGGCTTCAGGGTCTGGTGAAGGGGACCTGTGTTTTTTCTTATTTCAACATTATTTCTCATTCTGTTAATTAATCATAAATAACAAGTATGTCTTTTTCATGTTTAGATACATAATTCCTGTTGGTAGTCTCACCTATAAATTTCCCAAAAATGCCAGCAAATTCTCCTCATTAAAAAAATATGGACCCTTCTTAAATCCTTCAGGTAATTACAAGATAATATTCCTGTTTCATAATAACCCCTATTATCAGTTTCGATAATTTTCGTAACATACATCACCACACAATACACTGAAGTTGTCTTGTTTTAACCACAGATATATAGGATCTTACGTGAGTTTCCTTTTCATATGAGATTTATGAAACTAGTCTAAGAATTTTTCAATTTAACAGCCTCTGGCGAGCTAAAATGAAAACTTCATGACGAATTTCATAAATTTCATATGAAATGAAAACCAGTATAAGATCCTTTTTATCACATAATCAAGATTCGTGGCATTTAATCATGTAAACGCAATTTTCATGCAACCTTGAAACGTAAAAAGCTGCCATTTTGACTCCAGTGCATAAGTCTGTAACGTCATGTACTTGTCCTTGGCGTGACGTCACAATTGAAACTTACAACCAATCACAGGGCTGATATTGCAGGTCATATTGCATGGGTTAATGCGCAAAAAAATGGGACATGGGTATATTCACTGGATAACACAGTATTTTATGTGATAAAAGATAATTATTTCACACAATCTATCAGGATATGGGTCATGATGTCTTTTTCTAAAACAATGTGGACAAATATTGATAAGCAGATGCCCAGGATTAGATTTGATTGAAATTCATGAAATGTCTTGAAATTAGAAAAGAGTGCTCTAGCTTTTGTGTATATATACAAATGTATTCGTCGAAATGTTTATTGTAGATGAATGTTGAATGAAACAAAAAATCATGATAATTTTACTTGGGCAGCATCACTGTACACACCTGCTAAGTAATGTTGGGTTATTGTGTATCGATAATCAATGGTTAACCAGCTCAGCTCGTCAATCATATACACCATTTCTGTATCCTTGAAGTGATCAGGAATAGGTTTCCTTTAGAGCAATTTCTTGGAGCTCTAGTTGATATATTGCCATTTTAACTTTAAAGCAGTATGTATTTTATCCTAGATTTACAATATAAGGTTAGCAGGTTCCAGATTAGAATAAGATGACTTAAATGTATTTACTGTGGGTAAATGATAATGTGGGTTGATGTTTTTGAGATGTTATGTTACGGTACAACTCTGATGAATAATTTTGGCAAAAAATGCCTTGTATGTTGTTTAATGTGCCATAGAATTGCTGTTTTGGTAAATGTAGTATAAAAAATAATTGCATACACTATTCTTTTAAAATCTCTATATTGCCAATACAGTCCAATGATCTAAATAAGCTTTAAACATGTTATTGGATTTATACGATCCTCAAATATTATATTTATTTCATAAGGATGGATCTATTTTCAGCTTCTGGGAAATATCCTAGTTTTCATATTAGAGACGAGTTGATTTTTTATCCATTTGTATTAAATGCATAATTTAATACCAGGTTTATTTTGTAAATAACATCTGGATGTTTGCAATATGACTACAGCTACATAGGTAGGCAGGGTCACTGTGAGTTTATACGAGCTGAACGTTGTTGAGGCTATGAAGTTGATGCATGTAGAATTCATCTTCATGATATTGTATCCCGCTTGTACTAGACACCATCAAATGAGGCTAGATTTTTAGGTAATGAGGGTTACATTCACAAGTTCATGTGAGCAGTAAACAGTTGACAAAGTCCTCTGAAGGAAAAGGTATAATTCAGATGTCGTTGAATATATTGAATACAAACAAACACACCCTCAAGGGATCTGGTTATATTTTCAGTCATGTTTTCATGTAATTTTAATGGTCCAGATAAGGGAGAGTTTTTGTTATGTATTCAGATTTTAATAAGATTTCATCTGGTGCAATTAAATTCATTGTTTATGTACAAATTAAAACAAAAATTTAGTGTATGGAGTTTAGTGTATAAATATACACCTGTTTTCGGGTTTTTGTATGAGAGTAAAATAATAATACATGTATTATTTGTATGAAATGTTCATTGATTTTGATGATTTAAGGTAGAGGTATTGTCGTCCTACCTAGTGATGTAACAGGGTTTAATGTAACAGTTGTACAACTAGCTGGAAGTTTGTACTACTACATCATTTATACCTGTGCTACATTTCCTTTCCACACCATGACCTTGATTTTTTTTTCTCCATCACCATTAGACATAGTTGTACTATACACATTAAGGCACCGACAACACTCCAGGAGTTGTGAATATTAATTAGGGAGGTAACTTATCACACGGATTACAGCCGTGATGTGTAGCATATATCTGTAGGTTATTTATAAAGATAAACCATCACCTATTGTGTTATTCACAGTATATTATCTGTAGTAGACTGAACAAGTAATTGTTGACAAGTGTTCATTTGCAAGGCCTTAATAAAAACATTTTCCCCTCTCCCTGCCTAGACATCAAATTAAGAAGATTGCTCAAATAAGGTTTTTTGACATATACATTATTTTTACTTTTCTTAAGCATTTTTTTTTCGATATCATTGGTTATTTATTATCAAACAATAATTCTTTAGATATTTTAATAATGCTATAATAAATGTTGTTGGAGTAATTTGTTCATCTGTATAGTATAAATGATCAATTTTTAAAATCAATGTTTATTGTATTTCAATTCAATTTTGTGGACAAAAACAAAAACAAACCCTTATAATACGTACCCAGATCACTAGAGGAGAGGTAAGAGAGGGGAGACAAGGCCTCAGCTTTATGCCAATACTCTTTTATTCTATATAGATATTCTGTAGTATCCGTTCCATCTTTTTTCATTTCGGTTAATATAATAGTCATTTAGTTAACATTTATTTATGAGAATACAAATATATTTAATTTTTGTATTACGTTCTCATGAAGCTAATTAGTAGACTTTGTAACTCGGTCAACTAGGTCTTGTAAATATATCATTTTATCAAAACCTTCACATTTTACCAGTTCATCAATTCTTAATCTCCACATTATTTTTTGTATGTATGATTTATACCAGCCACTAAATAATAGCTTTACGTTTAGGTCACTAAGTTTACATAGTATTCTATTTTAATGTGAACTTCTGTCTTATTGGTGACCACAGCTATAAAGTGTCCATTTACAGCTATAACATGTACTAGGTGAAACCTCATTAGGAGATGTTGTCATATTGTTACATTATACAAATCTAAAGGCTTCATTTCAGATTGTGCGGAAATCTTTTAATTTATTTCAGGTATTTATCAAACTTATCCATGTATATGACATCAGAGTGACCCCTCTCTCCTGATACTAGAAGTAATCAAACTTCATAACTTATGTGGATACATCTGAAGGAGTACTACCCCAATACATGTATATATAATGTAGGTCACTGTGACCTATGTAATGTTTGCTTCACTGACCTTGATTTGACTTTGCGTTTAGCTTCATTTCTTTGTTCATTGAGTGTGCATGCAGCTCTAATTCCATCAGATTGGGACTGCGGGCCATAAGTACGTTTTACAAAACATTTTCTCACTTAAGCTGTTTAACACACATCCATCATTGTAAATGACATCATCATTCCATCATCATTACCACGATGTTTTTATAATCTTCAACTTTGTTCGATATATTTTTGTACTTTCAATTTCTTGCCATCGTACATGTGTACCATATCTACATTTCAACTGCTTCAATAAAACATCAGTCATAGTCACAATATTTAAGGAGGTAAGGTTCCTTAAAGTCTCCCAACAACCCATTGCTAACGACATGTAACCTAAATATCTGTGATTCTCTACATTCAAATGAAAAAAAATCCTTGTGTGAAATGTGGCGTAAAGTTTTAACAAGAAAAAGTCTTATTTTTGATGGAAAAAAAGATATTTTCGTGAAATATGATATCAATTTTAAGCAAGAAAACTAAATTACTTATTACTTCAACATGATCCAGGTTTCAGATCCAATTTTAGACGACCTTTTTTACTTCAACATGATCCAGGTTTCAGATCCAATTTTAGACGACCTTTTTTTGTGAGAACTATATTCGATATTCATGGGTAACTATGTATCGGAATGTGACTAGTCTATTTAATGTGTATTGTTTTGTAGCCCTCTGTGTTATGGTGTTCATCTTTACAAATTCATCACATATTCTCTAGGTAGTTGATCTACTTTTATGGATAAATCTCTATAGGCATTAAGCTATTTTTGATTTAGCAAATTACTTCAAATTTCAGTTAAACATATGCATTCAATCACAAATTTTGTATATAAAGAAATAAAGCGTAAATATATTAAGAAATGCGATTTGTTTGTTTTCTCTGTCTCAACTGAACATGTATTGTGATGGTTGGTTGGTTGGTTAGTTGGTTGTACACAGGAATTAACGACCTATAAACAGCTAAGGTCATTTAAGGATGTGCCTCCATGTGTATTGTGTATACTGCATGCCGATTTTATAGTGCTATCTCACTGAAACATCATGTCGAAGGCACCCTGCACAGCATTCCGTCCGGTCGCATTTTACTGACAACGGGTGAACCAGTTGTTGCCAATCCCCTTAATGCTGAACGTTAAGCAGGGAACAACAACTACCATTTTAAGGATTTTGGTTTGCCAAGAGATGCGCTAGGAAATAAAAGGTAGCTAGAAGTAGAGAGAAATCTTCAGATCCTAAATATTGCAATGTGTGCGTCAGATTTAATTCACTGTTTTGTCCCCCAAGTAGAGGGCAAAAAAGTAAATTCCCAATTCAGCTGTGAAGGACAAGATATAGACTCCATCCACTGTTTTGTACAGTTCCAACTGATCTGCTCCATATTGTCATAATCTCTCCATGCTTTATGTCTACTGAAACCGTAACAGGTCCCTCATCCAACACGATTCCATTGTCCATGTTGTGGTGATTGCTCTAGATCTACACGAGGAGGGGTTCATTGTGCTCAGTCAGAAATGGCACCAGTTTGCAAACTTTGTTGAACAAATGTCTGTTAAATCCGAATTCAAGTTCAGCTACCTTCCTCAGTAGTAACACTCAAGCATTCCCTGTTTATGCATTTTATAAGGTGTAAGCTTACAAAGTTACAAAATATGTACGAGTTGGCAATAAGTAATCGAAAGCAAGCGGCAGATAAAAGAAGCCTTCTGGATACGCCGCAGTCGGCCAGTTCTGAACCGAGATGAGGGGGCTCATAGACTCAAACATATTGAGGTATATTTTCTACAACTGCCCGGGTAGGACTTCTACGTGGAGAAATGATCCCAGGTAAGATTTATATCGTAGGAAAATGACCCCTGGGTAGGTTTTTTACGCGGGTCACTTTTTCATGTTACACCGGCATGACTAGAGCGTTCAGAAATCGGTTTTGAAAAGAAAACCACACCTTGTGAGACGTTTTAGAGAAATATTAAAGATGAAATAAATAAGGGGAGAAGACGAAGCAGCGAAAATACGACATCCTTACTCCGAAAAGAGACAAGTATTATAGATCACTAATTCGTCCTTTAGCTTGTGTTATTTCCTCTTTTCGGGAAAGAAGACAGAAGTAGAAGATTCAAGTAAACTGGTAAATCTTGTCTTTCGGGGCGCAAAAAGACGAAAATGGGAAGTTAATATTTGTCTTTTCTGGGTGAAAAGACAAATCAACTAAATGGCACGTACCCCATAAAATCACTAGAATTGACACGAAGATCGCTTATTACATGCAAATGAATGCTCTTTGACGGAAGAAATATTTCAAGCTGTTTTCGAATGATCGATGTTAATTGAATGTATGGCTATATTTTCTCTAATTCTTTCAAAACGTTTGTGTAAGATGCTGATGTCCCGAAGTGGTGCCTGTGGTAATATTAACCATCAAACACCGACCCTAGTCAGTTAGCCGATGACAACAAAAATTGAACACAGATCGTGTGACTTCATTTTATTTCCTACTAAATCGCATCTGATAACAATATAGATATCATTTTTTCTTCTCCTTCTGTAATGGTGAAAAGGTGAAATATAAATGTGCGAGTTGATGTACGGAATGAGTGTCATCAGTAATTGAAAACGTATTTGCAAGCTTTCGAAAACGTCTGTTTCCATTGTCACGTCGAGTATTCTTTGCTTGATAAAAGGAACACGTTTCAATCAATGTTTGCGTTTAAAACAAAATAAGCATATGCGAATTAATGTAATAGGCCCAAAATATTTACCTTAACTCATTTGCGTGGTAAATATGATAAATCACGTGATCCTACATTTCCAGAGCCACTGAATGTTGGTTATACATGTATCTAAACTGTTGATATACTTGTTCGGATATAATGATTTTTGTCTTCAATTTTGGCATATGATACAAATATGTTTTGCCCTTTTTAGGAGGAAAGCGTGGACTTTTTACCTTCAATCTGACATCTTCTCGAAGGGTTTCGTTCTTATACTTTCTCCCTAGTGAACTGAGGCACGGTGGCCCCAGGTATATAGTATCCGCACTGTACCGCGCTGCACTAGTACTGGTATCTTTTTCCTGGAATCAAACGTCTATAATTCCGACGTCAAGGTATAGTACCAGCCCAGGAGCAACATCCGTCTAGCAATTTTGTATTCATACTATACAGCGCCTATGTTCACAGCCAATACAGCCTAGATCAAGAGATGTAATAATAACTACCAGCTAGTGACAAAGTGTAAAGCTTAATTACGTATGGTACTTTAATCCTTATATCCGTATATCCATTTATCCGTGGACCCCAGTATCCATGTATCCGTGTGAACGATGTTCACTGATAAGATCCGTCCACATCCGACCATCAGTCTCGAATAGGAACCAATACCTGATATTAAAGGATTTTGTTCTGATTATTTGTATTTTCAACATTCGGAATATGACGTATTTTGTTTTACGCGTTAGTATATACAGTTCATCTGCAATCTTTTTCACGATAATATGACAATGAACAAATTCAAAAATCGTACAACACCTAAGTTAATGAACATTAATAAGGTCCTTTTTTCGAAAATTTCTTTAAGATTTTGGATGAATTTACTCTGCTGAGGATTTTTTATACACAAGTTAACATTTTCAGCGAAGCTTATTAAAGAAGGAGACGCAGATGAACCAACACCACATCCCATCCGTTATAAATAATAACGATCCAGTGAAAGGCGATATATGGAAAACTGACACGTTACCTTGACATATTTAATGTAGTTGGTCTTATCGGCGTTCATAAAAACAATATCAAACTGTAATAAATGCATGAACAATGATTTGGAAACGCGTATTTAGGAAATAATGTTGATTATGTTTTATAAGTATTAACGTCAATATGGTCCTTTTCTGGATCCAAACCAACAAATGTCTGCTTTTTAACAATATCAAACTGTAATAAATGCATGAACAATGATTTTGAAACGCGTATTTAGGATGTAATGTTGATTATGTTTTATAAGTATTAACGTCAATATGGTCCTTTTCTGGATCCAAACCAACAAATGTCTGCTTGGTGAAAGTAATCAAACAGGTAATAGCAACTGTTCGGAAACATAAGTTGTTAAATTTTCGTTGCAATCAGTCCCTTTATCAAGATACAAGCAAAAAGCAAGGACACAGAACAATTATAGTAAAGCTGTACATTTACAGATGAATTAGGTTAACATCCATGGATAATATAAAATCAATAAGTATTGACAACTACATGCGTTAGACATATGGAACTTGTTTTCTGTATTGATAATATTTGTATAAATATATTTCAGTCTTTATATCTACCTGTCTGTAAAGACGCTTTTCCCTCCCCATCAAAGACAATATTTATTGCTTTAGTTTTAACCTTGGGAGAAATTCCAGAAATACATGTTTCATAGGGAGAGGAGGGGCAAGGATGCATTTTTAAATATTTGTGTGTGAACCCACCACTCACTATACTCGTACAGAGACGTATATATACTTTATGGCTTTATATGTCTCTGGCTCGTATTATAAATGTAATATAAATATAAACGGGCGGAAGAGTGGTCTACCTCCTTTGATTATAACTTTCTTTCCTTAAGGGGATTGATCTAAATATCTACGTGCCAGATCCTGTAGGTATGGAAGGTTTTCACACGTTGTGACACTTCCGTCAACCGGAAGACATTCCGCAATGGATAATGCACTACATCCGGTAAATAACCCGAGTTCTAGAACGTGCTTTGCTTCGCTCATGCTTACAAACATCTTCAGAAAACTAACTGAAAATACAAATTCGTACATGTACACACTTAGCTAAGTTTATCCAGTCGCAAATAGTCTGCCACTATTCAGCCAACATATGTGTTCAGCTTTGTCGGTCAACTAACCCCACGATTTAAACAAAGTGGTTTTATTACCTTGCCGGGTTTTAACCGTAAGTGCACAAAGCTATGTATGCAGATACAACCACCATTTATATAGTTATATTAACATTTGCATGGCATTGTCACTATATAGCCTCTTTGAAAGCTGTGTCGTTGATGGGACTTTAATCACCATGCATCACGAGACACAATTCTTAGCGTATTTATACAACACTGACCGGAACTACAATATCCAATATAAATAAACATGACGGCTGCTGAAATATCGCTGGGCATTGTGAGATTTGACAATGTCATTGTAAATTTATGTGCAAAATAAAAAATAAAATAAAAAACACACACTTTTATTACAACGAAAACAAGATCAAGGTCTGCAATATCGTACAAAATGCACATCGGTTGAAATCACCAATGCCGGCAATGGAAACAATTTTAACGCTCATGCAATTTATCAGAAATATCGTCTGTTACACTGCACTGATCAACAGGGGTTCGTTACAAATGTCTGAAATACACATATTCTATAGACCTACTGACACATATGTTACAGACCTACTGATATGAGTCACAGCACACATAAACATTTCAGACATTTGTAACGAACCTGTGCTCCGTCGCAAGATCACTCACTTCAAACGCTATCAGTTTCACGCGTCTCGCATCCACGGTTCCTCAGTTTCTGACGACATGTCAAATAACGAGGCTGTTATAGAATCTACCGACTGTTGTCAGGTTCCCATACAATCAACAAATACATTCACGCCTGGATTCTTCACAAAATGAGCAAAGAGAAAAGTTCGAATTAACTTCCAAAAATAACTCCCTCGTGGAGGGCAAGGTCGGATTTACGGTGTTTACTGTATTTGTCCATGCGCGAAATTTGTTCCGGGGAAAAATCGAAACAATTCCAAATCTAACTTTCAGCTCAGAGTTCTATTGATAAACTTAAATCACCCTATAGACATATCATACGCAATTGTATTGATACTGAATTGTGGAATAAAATTGAAGTGTTTGTTAAAATTTCAAAGTACTACTTTGTTTGCGAATCAGCACGCGCCATTACGCTGTTCAAACTATTGAACGAAATTTTGTGGACTGTCGATAAGGCGGGCAGTTTTAATTTTAATTTTAAATATAAATTATAAGTTTAAAAAAGAACATAAGAGGCAGAGAAAACGTAAATATAAGCGCGCATTATGTTGTTTGCTTGCAAAGCTGAGTCATTCAAATAGATCATAAATACCATACAAAAACAGTTCAATGCTTAAGTAACTTGCTTGGAGTATTCAAACAAGAGGCACAGAGGGTCTGTATCTATGTACCTGAGTATTTAAGCAGTGATAACAAAATATTCTCACTGGATATTAAATTGCACTACAAATATTTCCCTCGCAAACTTTGTCGGCTCCATCTGTTGAAACTACCAGCCAAATATTATTATAAGATTCTATGCTTTTTTATCCTTCTTCAGAAGTTGCTTGACATATTTTCCCTGTAACCTTGTAAGTAGGTCAATGTCATTTTCCTTCTCAAATTCGTTAGCTCTTTTCAAAAAAGCTACCAGCCAAATCTTATGAATCCATTCCTTTTAGTTCTTAACAACAAATCCTTTAAAATGTTGTCGACCTCTGTGACCTCTAAAGTAGGTTGAGGTCATTTTCATTCGCAAACTTTGATGAGCTCTATCCCAGGAAGTCACCAGCCAAATATTATAATTTTATGCCTTTCGATTATTCAGAAGTCAGTTGATGTTTTTGACATATTTGACCCCTGTGACCTTGAAAGAAGGTCAAGGTCATTTTCATTTTCAAACTTTGCTGGACTCTATCTCAGGAAACCATCAGCCAAATATGAAGATTTTATACCTTTTAGTTCATCAGGAGAAGTCGTTTAAAGAGTTTGACATATTTGAGCGCTGTGACATTGAAAGAAAGTCAATGTCATTTTCATTCTCAAACTTTGTTGGGCTCCATCACAGGAAGCTACCAGCCAAATATAAAGATTATATACCTTTTATTTCTTCAGAAGAAGTCGTTTGAAGGGTTTGTTATATTTGACCCCTGTGACCTTGAAAGTAGGTCAAAGTCATTTTCATTCTCAAACTTTGTTGGGTTATTTCCCAGGAAAGCTACCAGCAAAATATTTAGCTTCAATACCTTTCAGTCCTTCATCGATCAGAAGAAGTCGTTTTAAGCATTAGACATATCTGACTCCTGTGACTTTGAAAGTAGGTCACTTGTATTCCTTTGTTTCTGTACTTTCTCCTCTATTGATGTACATGTACTATATAAGAATTTATTGAAATATCAAGACACCGGGGCAAGTTCGGCCCATGCAACACATGAAAAGTCGTAAAATTAAGCTGATTCCAACGAGGGCCGAACTTACCCGAATGCATTCGGCCATCCAATCTTCCGATAGGAAAAGTTAAATAATTCTTCAAAAAACAGACATGCTGCCTTAATTACACTGTACTTCACAGAACGGACTTCAATAAAAATGGGCAGTGTGTTTTATTGTTACTCCTGATTACCGACTTCGAGAATTAGCCGACTTTAAATAAAGTTATCTGATTTCATTCTGAAAGCAGTAATATCTCATTCTGAATCAGTCAATATCAGAGATCAACAAAATCAGCGCCCTTGTTAGGCATTATGAAATTAACACTACATTTTTACAAATAACAAATAATTTTCCCCAAATGTACCCCTTTTTAAATTTAGCCAATCAAACACTAGAGCCTATTTACTCCGTGTGTACAAAATGTCTGCGCCCATGGTGGTAACATTAGGTACGTATTGGGTTGACTCTCGGTACGGAGTTATGTGGTCCCCAGTGATTTATTTCTCTGTTGAGTGAAGAACACTGACGTGCTATAATTTAACCATGTTGCAGTGAAATAAGATTGGTTCTTACTAGAATGATGATGACAAAATTTTCAGAAAGAAAACACGTGGATTTGTAATCAAAACTTATTTACCTGAATATCAGAATATTGAGCATGGCCCATCTACCAAAAATACTATTTTTGCTCTACAAACATATTAGGCCTATCATATCTTATACACGACACAGATCTTCTGTCTGTTTTTCCCTTTATATTTCTGATGATTTTGGAGTTTATTGTATATATACAGTCTCCTACCCTGCAGGTGGGGGATCGGGAAAAGAATACTCCCGCTGCATGTATGCGACTAATGTGGGAACCCCCTGCAGAATTGGGGATTTGCTTTGGTGTCCTATATTTGGGGACACAAAAGCGACCAAAATAAATCTGCTTTACCCATGGAAATATTTTGGATCCTTATCTTTCTTTGTACTTCTAACTACCTTTTATTTCCTTGCGCCTTGCTTGGCAATACCTCACTTTTGGGTTTTATGTTGAACAGTGGCCAAGGTGAGGAAGGCAAAGGGTTCTGTCTCCAGGCCAGGACATACCAATGTCCTTAAAAATGGTAGTTGTTATTCCCTGCTTAACATTCAGCATTTATAGGGGAATGGCAACAACTGCATGGTTCACCCGTTGTCAGTACAATGTGAAAATTAAATAAGATGGGCCTATTTGATATATTGGGTAGCCAGCCATTAGTAACATTTGTATCAAACAACTTACGCCAAACGCCTGTCTAAACATGCTTGTAGCTGTTTTGATTGTATTCAGATGGAGTGAGACTGAAAACATGTTTATGACAGTTTGCAGTGCCGAATGCAGGGGTGTTGCCCTAGTGGCCTGGCCAACGCCTTTTTTTCTGTGTCCAAAATTGATCTGACCCAAATATATTCGAAAATTTTCCTCCATTTCATGTGTGAATTTCTCATTAAAAAGTTGAACCAAGGTTTTCTATATAGCTATGGAGAAATGAAATTTATACTTCCCCGAAAGGAATCAATTATAGAATCTATAAGAACAAACTTTTTTTTAGAAAGGTACTAGTACTTAGTAGAACTCCCTCCAAAACTGGCCATAGCATATTATAAATTTAGAACATGTAAATGCTAAGTTACCAATTGAAAGTGGTAAGTGGTCCAATATACCACGTGAAAATAGATTATGCAATTTAAGAGAAATTAGCGACGAACATGTCCACCTTTGAAGAATTTTTCCACTTTTTCTGCCTGAAGAATTGATGATTTGTCTTGGGGTAAGTTCGGAAAGGCAGTCTGGAGTATTTGACCCACATTGGAATCGTGATCAGCATACAGTAATTGTGACGTTCATAAAGCATGAGACGTTGGGTTCTCCCGCCAACTTCACAACTTTTATATGTTACATGGGTCTAACTTGGCTGACCTGACTTTTCACCGGTCTCCCCTATAATCAGCAACATATACCCCTTATACCCCATATACTAATCCCTATCATGAAGGTGGAAAATCAGATAGAGTCAATTCCTGAGTGCGAAAAATAGTGGCTAAATCCTTCTTTTTTTTAGGTTTAAGCATGCACAACACCCGAAATAAATTCCTGTATCCGCCCCTGGTTTGTGCTCTATATCTAAGTTTAAATTGTTCTGGATCCCCATCAATAAAATACACAAAATACAGGTTATTTTCCTAAAAAAAATTCTGTAAGAATAGAAGTATATTATAAACTCATTTTTACAGAAAATTGCACCTTGTTGCATTAATATAGTAACATTGCTTTAATATCTGGTAAAGTAGTACATGTATTTTTAATGCACTTTCTACTTATAATATAACCATAAAAAAATAATGTTTTCGATAGTAAAAGAATTCAAATTTGTATAGACTATAGCTGGCTGTTTTCATTTACATTCCTAGATGCCAGTAATTTATAATGAGTAAAATGAGGAAGAGTGCGTAGAATGTATTTATATTAGGTTATCTGATATTTGTTTTTATTACAACTTTTATGGTTAAGTTCCTTGTAAATTTTGCATAGAAATAAACAAAGATAATTTTACTTTAGTGCATTGCAGTAAATTGCTTTATTTTGATTTAAGATTGATATGGAAAACCCCAAAAATATGAAGAGGAAAAGAGAGGCTGGGAGAAACCAAAGTGATGTGAAGGTCCACAGTGACAGGAAAAAAAAACATGTACATGATTCAAATGCAACAAAAACATTGAAAGAAAATAATCACGCAGAATTGGATTCAAAATCAGACACTGCTTCCAAAAAACTGAAACTGAAACTTCATAATGAAAATAATATCGAGTCAAAGACAGACACAAGCGCAAAAAGAAAAAGAGACAGAAGGAAAAGAAATACAAAAGTTTTGAAGAAAAAACGAAGAGAGATGGACAATTTGAAAAGTGAAGGAAATGTGACAGAAAAAGGAAAAGTTCATGTAAAGACAGACAGTATTCATCTTAAAACAGAGGAAAAGCCTGTTCAAATTCCAAGGCGACCAGAAGACTTTTCTTCTAACTGGGAAAAATTGAAGCAGGTAGTATATCTAGTTTATCCGTTAGACTATAGCTCAGCATGGATATAATTTGTTAAATTTACCTTCCCCACTGGGCCAATTCATTTGAATATAATTCCCAAAATTGACCCAATAAAACAAAGATTGATGAAAAGGATGCTGAGAGTATCACTAGGTCACCATGATTTTTATAAAACAGCTTCCTTCACAATATGTAAGGATTAAATGGTGTTTTTATACGCCTGTCAAAGACGGGGATGTATTATGTTATCACATTGGTGAGTGGGCGCGCTTGATGTACGCTTGATATCTTCATTAATTTTCAATAGATTAAATTCAAACTTCATAAGAAGGTTCATAACCAGAACAGCTTAGACAAGTTTGATAAACACCAATATCTGTCGGTAACTTACAGAGTTTAGGTCCTTTATCCACTTCCGAAACAGTGTCTGCTCGATATCTTCAAGTTTGATAACAAATATCTGACCGTAGCATGCATTCCATAAAGCCTGCTAACATGTTTTTTTCTCATTTAGAAACTTTTTCTGCCACCATCAAAATCAAAAAAGCATGCCTCAAAGAAAAAAGTGGAAAATGTTGAACCAGAAAAGTAAGTATGGTGTATAAGACTAATTTTACTACTTGTTGAGATAATATAATATAGAACACACATACAACTTATAGTTGGGGATAACCCTACTGTATTTTGAAATTTTCGGAGGTATATCCCGATTATACTGTCGCATATTGAATTTTACTGGCAATGTGGAGCAGAGATATTTGTGACGATCTAATCACAATATACCGCTGCAAACCTCAATATACAGCAGGGTTGTTCCCCATTCTAATTTATATAAACCACCAAAAGAATGAACGATTTGAAGGTATTTCTGGGTGTTTTCTTCAAATTCTGTGTGTATTTGTGACATCAGGAATATTCAAAGTGAGATGGAATAACATAGACCCTTAGAGGTCACACCATTGTTCGTGATGTCATGAATAATCAATTCCATGACCTGTCGGGGTCAGTCGGGGATCATTGATGTCATTAACAATTGCCACCTGGGCTTCAAATGCAGAGCAATTTGTAGACAGTATATTGTGGTTATACTGTTGCAAATTATTTTAATTGACCAATCAAAGGATGTTATCAAAGATGGCTGAAATAGTGAATCATGTGGCTGGAAAGTGTTTGGATTTTGGTTTAGAGAATGCTGATTAAATACCCTATAATCCTCACAACTTCAATGATTTAATCATGAAAAGTTATATACTAGTCTACAATATGGATGAAATGGGATGTGTAAGAAAACAAATGTGGCAGGTTAACATCATCGTTTGAGCACTAATATATAGCACTGTAACTTGTTGCTATGATGTTGTTAAGGGATATTACAGTGCTAAATGAAGGTTTTCCATTTTCAGGCCACCAGATATCTGGTTTGATGATGTTGACGAATCACTACTGGATATTCAGCCAAAGCAACCTGTTGGGAAGAGGAAAAAAAATGACAAAAAATCTTTGGTGAAGGAGGGCACTTCCTCTGGGTAAGATCTTCCTTGTAATATTTACTGTCAATGGTAGTCCCTTAAGTTAAAATCTTCCTTGTAATATTCTTATAGTGCTATCTCCCTGAAACTTACTGCCGAAGACACCCAGCAGGACACACTACCCGGTCACATTATACTGACAAGGGGCGAACCAGTCGTCTCACTCCTAAATTGCTGAGCGTTATAAGCAGGAGAAGAAACTACCATTTTTACAGACTCTGGTATGTCTCAGCCAGGGGACAAACCCAAAGCCTTCCTCACAGTTGCGAACGTTCATCTAAAGGCCAAAAGTAAGGCGTTGTCAAGGGAGACATTAGGAAGAAGAAAGTTTCAATGTCTAGGGCACTTCCTCTGATTAAGATATTTCTTGTAATATTCAATGTCTAGGGTAGTTCCTCTAGTTAAGATCTTCCTTGTAATATTCAATGTCTAGGGCACTTCCTCTGGGTAAGATCTTCCTTGTAATACATTCAATGTCTAGGGTAGTTCCTCTAGTTAAGATCTTCCTTGTTATATTCAATGTCTAGGGCAGCTCCTCTTGGTAAGATCTTCCTTGTAATATTCAATGTCTAGGGCACTTCCTCTGATTAAGATCTTCCTTAAAATATTCAATGTCTAGGGTAGTTCCTCTAGGTAAAATCTTCCTTGTAATATTCAATGTCTAGGGCAGCTCTTTTGGGTAAGATCTTCTTTGTAATATTCAATGTCTAGGCCAGCTCCTTTGGGTAAGATCTCCCTTGTAATATTCAATGTCTAGGTCAGCTCCTTTGGGTAAGATCTTCCTTGTAATATTCAATATCTAGGGAAGCTCCTCTGGGTAAGATCTTCTTATAATATTCAATGTATAGGGTAGTTCCTTTGGGTAAGATATCTCCTTTGGGTAAGATCTTCTTTGTAATATTCAATGTCTAGGTCAGCTCCTTTGGGTAAGATAGTCTTGGTAATATTCAAGGTATAGGGCAGCTCCTCTGGGTAAGATCTTCCTTGTAATATT
Organism: Mizuhopecten yessoensis; assembly: GCF_002113885.1. Classification (NCBI taxonomy): domain Eukaryota; kingdom Metazoa; phylum Mollusca; class Bivalvia; order Pectinida; family Pectinidae; genus Mizuhopecten; species Mizuhopecten yessoensis. Next base: position 28,265 of record NW_018405590.1, read on the forward strand.
CAATGTCTAGGTCAGCTCCTCTGGGTAAGATCTTCCTTGTAATATTCGATGCCAGGTACTGGGTACAGATTAGTCTGCTTTGTTTATTTTGTGTCTGGGTGTACTGTACAGACATGTTAAGGATTGTAAACATTGTAGCTACACACATGGCGATTAAGGTAATTTCAAAACAACATTGCTATGTTATGTATCAATTGCTGTTAGAAAAAAGATAACCATGTAAATATGACTGAAATATAGCAACATAATTAAAATCTAAGTTAAATCAGGAAAAATATAAGTTTATTCACTCACTGGCTATTCCTTTATATATATCAACCATGATGATACCTAACACGCTATTTTTGGACAGTTTTTGATTGTGCGCACATGATATGCACATCGTGCCATGTGCACACCACACATTGTGTAACGTTTTGTGATCCCACAACTGTATTATCTTGATGTCACTGTTATCAACTTAATTGATCTTCAACTTAAAAATGGTTGAACCAATATGGCAGCCATTCCTTAATATTTTGGAAAACACCTTTCCACAATCATGATGTTGCTTTAAAGATTTCAAATCATCAGTGTATAAGGTTATAGTGTGTTTTATTGTGCCATGTTTCAGTTTGACCAAGGCTGTGGCTATGGATTGTGAGTTTGTCGGAGTTGGCTCTAACAGCAGGCAGGACATGCTGGCCAGAGTTTCACTGGTCAACCAATTTGGCCACTGTATCTATGACACGTTTGTTAAGCCTCAAGAGGAAGTGACCGACTATAGGACGTGGGTGAGCGGTGTGCGGGAGAAGGACATGCTTAATGGTTGGTACTTTGTATCATCATAACCTCTGTAGGGATAACTTGTAGAATATTGTTATTAAACATGTGTGTGATTTAAATTCTGTGCAGAATTAATGGATATGTATCTCAGACACGTTAATGAATGTATTCATAAATTTCATTTATTTGAAAATCAATAGATACACACCATGTCATTTATTCAACTAAAAGATTTAACAGCCAGCAGATTTATATCTGTGTTCCTGTTAGCCTGCCTTGTTGAACAGCTACAGATAACAACAGGCAGACTTGTGATACACTTTACCTGTTGTCCTCTCCTTATACTGGTCACCTAACAAAGACAATAAAACTCCAAAATCAGAAGAGTGAATACCTCAGGGGTCTCCACAGAAGTAAAGATCTCTAGTGAATACCTCCGGGGTCTCCACAGAAGTAAAGATCTCTAGAGCATACCTCCGGGGTCTCCACAGAAGTAAAGATCTCTAGTGAGTACCTCCGGGGTCTCCACAGAAGTAAAGATCTCTAGTGAATACCTCCGGGGTCTCCACAGAGGTAAGGATCTCTAGTGAATACCTCCGGGGTCACCACAGAGGTAAGGCTCTCTAGTGAATACCTCCAGGGTCTCCACAGAGGTAAGGATCTCTAGTGAATACCTCCGGGGTCACCACAGAGGTAAGGATCTCTAGTGAATACCTCCAGGGTCACCACAGAGGTAAGGATCTCTAGTGAATACCTCCGGGGTCTCCACAGAGTTAAGGATCTCTAGTGAATACCTCCGGGGTCTCCACAGAGGAAAGGATCTCTAGTGAATACCTCCGGGGTCTCCACAGAGGTAAAGATATCTAGTGAATACCTCCGGGGTCTCCACAGAAGTAAAGATCTCTAGTGAATACTTCCGGGGTCTCCACAGAGGTAAGGATCTCTAGTGAATACCTCCGGGGTCTCCACAGAGGTAAGGATCTCTAGTGAATGCCTCCGGGGTCTCCACTGAAGTAAGGATCTCTAGTGAGTACCTCTAGGGTATCCACTGAAGTAAAGATCTCTTGTGAATACCTCTAGGGTATCCACTGAAGTAAGGATCTCTAGTGAATAATGCTAGGGTATCCACTGAAGTAAGGATCTCTAGTGAATAACGCTAGGGTATCCACAGAGGTGAAGATCTCTAGTGAATACCTCCGGGGTCTCCACAGAGGTAAGGATCTCTAGTGAATTCCTCTAGGGTATCCACTGAAGTAAGGATCTCTAGTGAATACCTCTAGGGCATCCAATGAAGTAAGGCTCCAAGTGAATACGTCTAGGGTCTCCACTGAAGTAAGGATCTCAAGTAAATACCTCTAGGGTATCCACTGAAGTAAGGATCTCTAGTGAATACCTCTAGGGTATCCAATGAAGTAAGGCTCCAAGTGAATACCTCTAGGGTCTCCACTGAAGTAAGGATCTCAAGTAAATACCTCTAGGGTATCCACTGAAGTAAGGATCTCTAGTGTATATGTTTACCATATCCACTGAATTAGGCCTCTATATTGAAAACTCGTTGTTATTCACCATAATAAGGATCTAGTGAACACCCTAGAGTGTCCTCCATAGAACATAACTCATTACTTTACAAGCATGACTACTCCCATCTACTTCAGCATGGCAGTTATTTGATGACACTATCATAAAATGTTGTTATCTATCACTCACATAAAAAAAATAATAGACTGATGTTGTTATGTATCTGATCTGGAGCATGAAAATGGGATATTTTTATTATACATGTTACAGCTTTCTGTTCTCTTTTAAATATTGTACAAAAGGTGAATAACATTTTGTTTTGTTTGAAGGTGTTGAGTTTTCGGTGGCTTGTAAAAAGGCTGCTGAGATGATCAAGGGAAGAATATTGGTGGGTCATGCAATAAAGAATGATTTAAAGGTGAGATATCTTGATGTATCATGATCAAAGGCTTCTGCCCAGTATGTACAATGTTTTCCCTGTATGTACGATGTCTGCCCAGTATGTACAATGTATTCCCTGTATGTACAATGTATTCCCTGTATGTATAATGTATTCCCTGTATGTGCAATGTATTCCATGTATTCCCTGTATGTACAATGTATTCCCTGTATGTACACTGTATTCCCAGTATGTACAATGTCTTCCCTAGGGAGTATGTACGATGTCTGCCCAGTATTTACAATGTTTTCCCTGTATGAACAATGTCTGCCCAGTATGTACAATGTATTCCCTGTACACCCCTGCAGGTGGGGGATCGGGAAAAGAATACATCTGCTGTTACCCACTGCATGTATCATAGGGATTTGCTTTGGTGTCCTCTATTCAGGGACACAAAAGCGACCAAAATAAATCTGCTGCACCCATCGCAATATTTGGGATCTTCATATTTCTTTCTACTTCTAACTACCTTTTATTTCTTAGCGCTTTGCTTGGCAACACCTCAATTTTGGCATGAATGTTCAGCGCTCGCCCAGGTGAGGAAGGCAATGGGTTCTGTCCCCAGACGGGGACATACCAAAGTCCTTAAAAATGGTAGTTGTTATAATTCCCTGCTTAACGTTCAGCATTTATGAGAACAACTGGTTCACCCGTTGTCAGTATAATCTGCACTTTGACAAGGAGGCAAGCACACCAACATACCCTGTCTGCTGCATACACACACGCAAGCACGCATACACTACACACACGGAGGCACATCCTTAAATGACCATAGAGGTTAATAGGACTTTAAACAAAATTAAACCACACTAAACCAAACGTATTCACTGTATGAACAATGTATTCCCTGTTGGTACATACTGTAAATGTTACTGTAAGATTTAGTGATATTGATAATATGTGTAGGAAGTATTCCCTGTTGCACACGTTTCAATGCTTGAACATTTCGGTACCTACAGATGAGTGGTTCTAGTACTTTTAGTATAGATGATTTTTTGTATCACAATAGCACTAACTTTACATAACATAATCTTCATGATTCCAAATGTATAAATGAAACACCTATCAGGCTCAAACTCTAAACTTTAAAACCCAAAAACTTTAAACCTCGTATCTGCTTTTTATAAACAAATCAACTGGCCAATGAAATAGGACAACCCTACCCATGGTGACACCTAACAAGGGGGGTTTCCTGAGACAAAATCTCAGTTTGATCTTAATCGGCTCTGCAGAAAAATCCTCTGATATCACAAGATGTAAGGTGTCAGTAAAATCAGGTTTCTTGGTAGAGACTGCTGTTTGTTATTATTAGAGTTGATTTTCTCACCTTTGTTGACAGGTGCTGTATCTGAGTCACCCTAGGAAGCTGGTCCGTGACACATCTAAGTATAAACCTTTTAGAGCAATGTTTAATGGCAAGACCCCGTCCCTGAAGAAGCTGACGGCCAAAGTTCTAGATGTGGCGGTACAGGAAGGAGAACATAGCTCGGTACGTAACAAATTTACGATTGATTATCTGAATACTATTTCATGCTGTTGATTTATTACATCCCTAGTACGGACATATATTACTGAACACGGTCATATTCTGATATAACTGTGGTTTATACACAAAAGACTCCAAGTGAAATGAAAGGAGTTAATTATGTATCTATATCTTGGGGGTATTACGTAATGTTATGTAAAATATGCATCACAATGAAATAAAAACCCAAATGAAGCTGTGATACATTATTTGACCCCGTTTTTAATTAATGTCTTAATAATGTGTCCAGCTGAGTGCCCCCAAGAAATATAGGTTAGTATGTAGATAGTCCCACTTAATTCCTTCTCAGATGTTGCATATCCTGATAAATGTACAATTTACAGCACAGTTGTTTATGCTAATAACACACATTTCAAATCAACACGGATCCATACCTGCTATGTCAACAATAACAAGTTTTACTTTCTGAACTGTTATGTTCAATGTTCTGTATGTGATCTAGCTTCAGTTGAAACACATAGATTTTTGTGCTTCCTTCAATACTGATTTCGGTGTCTTGATATACTGACAATAAGTATCAGACGACCAGCGTCCCAAAGTTTTAATCAAGTGATCCTCTACTTGTCCTGTTGCTGCTGAAGTTGCTGATTAAGGATGAGGTTCTCTAGATGTGGCTTCTATTAATCATAGTTTGATTCATATATTACAAGTTAAAACTTTTGCAGCACATATGAAAAATTGGTGGTTATATTTGATAATTTTCATTTTACTGATCATTTTGTTGATGTAAACATCAAAAGTTTAATAATGTACAGTATTAGGAGTGATACTACAATGGTTGTAGTTATTTGTAAACATGTTTAAGTTATAAGGAGGCACGGTAGTCTAGTGGTAGGACTACGGGCTCGTCACCAAAGGATTTAGGGTTCGAGTCACATCATGGCACTGTGTTGTATCTTTGATCAAGATACTTTACTCGGCTGGTTCCAGTCTACTCAGCTGTAAATGAGTACGTGGTTGGGCAGTGCTAGAATTGTTGAATGCTAGCTGTGTGCGCCGAAATGGGAGCACCGGCTGTATGCTCCCCAGGGAGTTGAAAAAGATATTGGCTGGTTGCAAAGGCCATATAATCACGGATAATAATTTGTGAACCGCTCTGAAACGACATACGAACTAGGTTGTAACAAATCAGTATATAAGAACCTCAGATTATTATTGTAAGACATCTTTGACATTCAATGTTTCAGATCCAGGATGCACAGGCCACCATGAGACTTTACACTATGTACAAACAGAAGTGGGAAAAGGACTTGGCACTCCAAAACCCGAGGAAACTGAAACATCTGAAAAAAATGAAAGATTTACAAAATGAACCATTGGATGGAAAATCCTGATAAGTCAATAAAAACCTATTAAAAATGATTGGCTGATGTTATGTCTTCTTTTTAGCTTACCTTGTCCAAAGTGAAGATATTCTGTATTGTGGTGTCTGTCGTCCATCTGTAAGTGAACAATTTCTTCAAGTGACTTCTTCTTAAACGCTGATTGGCATATAACCAAGCATCCTTAGGTGGTTGAGATTAAAATTATACAAATGGTGGGGCTGACCCCCTGGGGACCGAGGGGCTGGGCAAAGGGGGATAATTTGGCCATCTAGCTTAAAATTCAGTCATATTTGTTTTGAAGTAATCTCAGGTGGTGGGGATTCAAAAATGTACCAGTTGAAAGGCTGAAGTATATGCCAATGCCAGGCATGATTGTGGCACAGATGTGCTACCAAGGTTGGCTTTTCATCTCTTGTAACATACTTTGGGTCACAGATTTGGCCTTAGGGTCTGCCCCAAGTTCCTGGGTAATAACATTCAGACATTTGAGATCCTTACCCTAAAACAATTTAAATAGCATAAAGATTGGATACATATATGCTACTAGGTTTGGCACCAGGGATTGACATTATCCCCGAGATCTTATTTGCAATACCACTTTTGATGCGAACATTTTGCTATGATTTCTTAAATATTCAGGTGTGGGCCTCTTCTTTTTTATACCAAAGAGGTAATACTGTATCTGAAATATTATTTTATAAATGTGTGTATTTCTTAGGTCTTATCTCTCTGTACCATAACAGTAATATAATGTCAGATATCACCAGCTAAGGATCCAGTGAGTGCACCACTTTAATTCTTTTTTAACTTTTCTTATGAAACTGTTTTTCTAAGCATGACTATAGCTTTCATAAACTGTTTCTGAAAAGAAAACAATGCCTTGCAGGTTTTATGAACAAAAAATGAAATAAATACATCAAAAACAGTGTTTTAAGTTGTAAAAATTCAATATTGCCATACCAGGATTCTAACTCTTTTAAAACTTCTTGGCCTTACAAGAATGTTTAATTAAAAAAAAAATGACTTACAAAATGTCTGAAAAATTCAACTTCAAAGAATTTCTACAAGCTACACAACCTGGACAGACAGATGTATTTCTGAAGTTCAAAATATTACTGTCTTGATATGGTTGCAAGTACCGGATAGATCCACATGATCGAGCTAACTGTTCCCTGGAAGGAACGGTATATAGAGGTATATGAACAGGTTCAATCACACCTAGCTCATGAAAGCCTATAGGGAAAGTGACAGATGTGCACCTGTCGGTTACAAAGGTTTACCACCACACTCGGTCTGAGAGACCTGGAGGCATTGGGCATGGGCAAAAAAGGGTAAGAAAAGGAAAGCAGCTTCCGAGAGAGCATCTTTCCCAGGCAGTGTCGCAGGAGAGATGTGACCCCGACCTTAGGCTTACAAATCTGAAATCGGCACAAAGCACAGAGTATATTGGATTTTAATCAACAGACCGATAAAAATATATTTACATGTACGTATACATGTATTTAAATAATATCGAAATAAATAAATTCCTACAATTCCTTAGATCTTCTAAAAAGACTAGGATTAATTCCACTTTCAGTGTAGATCATTGAGAAGAAGACAATTTAACAACATGTGTAAACATTTGCAAACCTACAATTTTAAGATGATGCACAACTGTATGTCTTCTGAAGAACCCCTACAGATTGGTATCTGTTGATTTTCTGCAATGTTTTATTATGGGATGGATACAAAGTGTTCCATATTTGCTTTGTATCCAAGAATTTCTGAATTTTTCATGAATACCACTGGGGAAAGAAACAAATTGTATGTCATAGATCATGATAATCTCCCCTGAATCAGAGCCGTATACATATATGCTCTTTGCATGAATGGACACTTTCTTTTTGTAATTTTTTTCAAGCCTTTTTATATAATTACAATACGTTAACATGATATATACATACACTCTCTCACACAAACAATTACAACTACCCATGGTTCAGTATAGCACTCTCCATCTTCACCATTGCTTAAACTCAACATCATAGCAATCCTCCTCCTCCTCCTCCTCCTCCTCCTCCTCCTCATCAAAACAACACTAAAATGTTATACTAATTATAATCGATTGTCATCATCATCATCATCATTATAATCATCATCATCATCATTATAATAATCATCATCATCAAAACAACAATAAAATGTTATACTAATTATAATAGATTGTCATCATCATCATCATCATTATAATAATCATCATCATCAAAACAACAATAAAAATGTTATACTAATTATAATCGATTGTCATTATCATAATCATCATTATCATCATCATAATCATCATATCATCTTAATCATCATCATCATCATCATCATTATAATCATCATAATCATCAAAACAACAATAAAAATGTTATACTAATTATAATCGATTGTCATCATCATAATCATCATTATCATCATCATCATCATATCATCATCATCATCATCATCATCATCATCATCATCATCATCATCATCATCATCATCATTATAATCATCATCATCATCAAAACAACAATAAAAATGTTATACTAATTATAATCGATTGTCATCATCATAATCATCATTATCATCATCATCATCATATCATCATCATCATCATCATCATCATCATCATCATCATCATCATCATCATCATCATCATTATAATCATCATCATCATCAAAACAACAATAAAAATGTTATACTAATTATAATCGATTGTCATCATCATAATCATCATTATCATCATCATCATCATATCATCATCATCATCATCATCATCATCATCATCATCATCATCATCATCATCATCATCATTATAATCATCATCATCATCAAAACAACAATAAAAATGTTATACTAATTATAATCGATTGTCATCATCATAATCATCATTATCATCATCATCATCATATCATCATATCATCATCATCATCATCATCATCATCATCATTATAATCATCATCATCATCAAAACAACAATAAAATGTTATACTAATTATAATCGATTGTCATCATCATCATCATCATCATCATCATCATCATCATCATCATCATCATCATCATCATCATCATCATCATCATCATCATTATAATCATCACCATCAAAACAACACTAAAATGTTATACTAATTATAATCGATTGTCATCATCATCATCATCATCATCATCATCATCATCATCATCATTATAATCATCATCATCATCATCATCATCATCATCATTATAATCATCACCATCAAAACAACAATAAAATGTTATACTAATTATAATCGATTGTCATCATCATCATCATCATCATCATCATCATCATCATCATCATTATAATCATCATCATCATCATCATCATCATCATCATTATAATCATCACCATCAAAACAACAATAAAATGTTATACTAATTATAATCGATTGTCATCATCATCATCATCATCATCATCATTATCATATCATCATCATCATCACCATCATATCATCTTAATCATCATCATCATCATCATCATCAAAATAACAACAATAAAATGTTATAATATTAATCGGTTGTCGTCGTCATCATCATCATCACCACCATCATCAGATACTGAGGCATCCAGTCTTGTAGATATAATGTAAGAATCAACAAAGCTATACAGTAGAGTACTGTGATACTTTTCCAAAAATGAACTTTTCTTTATTGTAAGCAAGAGGAATTAAAAGGATAACAATTAAGGATTAAAATCTCTGTAATAGTGCCTGAACCGCTTGGCATTCCCACAGACAATGTGATATTGTTTCATGCTCCATATAATAAAAGGTACATAAAGGACAAGCAGTTTATTTATAAAGGAAAATGTTTATTAAATAACCAAAATATGATTTTATAACTCTAACCATTGTAATTTCCATTTTCTTGTTCCAGTAGGTGTGGACACTGGAGAAATGATACATTTATAGAACTCTTTATTTCTCTTATCAATCTCTTATATATAAATAAATATATCAAACAGGAGAGGTATAATAGGCTTGGAAGGTCTTTGTATCAGGAAACAATATTTTCAAAAATAGCGTTTGATAGCAAAGACTAGGGTGAGGGTACCCAACAAGGAAGTGTGCTAATGTCTCCTAGTTTTCATTTACTTGACGCTCAGGGAAACTACTACTAGACACGTTTTAAAACCGGATCTGTTCCAGTACAGTCTGATCAAAAGACAAGCCAATCGGGAACTGTCGGAACCCACGAAAGTGCCGACGGTTCTCGATTGCAAGACGCGCATCCCTATTGTAGCAGACCTCCACCATTGGAGTCGAGGCCCAATGCTATCGGACATGTTTGATATTGACGGGATACAAGTCTTGTGAAACTATACGGAAACAGTTAGGGTCCCAAGGTTTAACATTCAATAAAAAATAAATACAATATATACAGAGTATACTATTTATTCGTTTGACACCAAAAGTATTAAAGGAAATATATTTCTATGTGTACATTTACACAAAGTTGATTTCAAACGGATTGCGTGAAGTCATTGCCCTTTAACATAACTAGTGTCATTAACACTGCTGTCTTTAATAAAGCGCATAGTGAGCGGAACCCGGAACAAAAGTTCACATGTCGGGAGTGGAACTGTTCCAGTACAGTGTAATCACAAGATGCGCATCCTTATTGTAGCAGACGACCACCATTGGAGTCGAGACCCAATGTTGTCAGACATGTTGGATATTGACGGGATACATGTCTTGTGAAACCGTACGGAAACAGTTAATGGTTTACAATTAACAACAGTGAACAGGAGACTTACTGTAGTAATGTCATTGCTTTGACACCCGAAGGATTAAATGAAATCTATTTATCATGTCAATTCAAACGGATTGCGTGAAGGTTTCTCGTTTACGGAAAGTGCTGACGGTTCCCAATTGGTTTCACAGCACTGATGTCGGGCGTGCTGCTTGAATAGTGAGTAGAATATTGGACAAGACAGTAAAAATGTCCGGATTGGAACTGTTCCAGTACAGTGTAAATCACCAGACGCGCTTCCCTATTGTAGCAGACGACCACCATTGGAGTCGAGACCAAATGTTGGCAGACATGTTGGATATTGACGGGATACATGTCTTGTGAAACCGTACGGAAACAGTTAATGGTTTACAATTAACAACAGTGAACAGGAGACTTACTGTAGTAATGTCATTGCTTTGACACCCGAAGGATTAAATGAAATCTATTTATCATGTCAATTCAAACGGATTTCGTGCAGGTTTCTCGTTTACGGAAAGTGCTGACGGTTCCCAATTGGTTTCACAGCACTGATGTCGGGCGTGCTGCTTGAATGTGAGTAGAATATTGGACAAGACAGTACAAATGTCGGGATTGGAACTGTTCCAGTACAGTGTAAATCAGAAGACGGACATCCCTACATTTACACAAAGTTGATTTCAAACGGATTGCGTGAAGTCATTGCCCTTTAACAGGAACCCGGAACAAAACAGTACACATGTCGGGAGTGGCACGGTTCCAGTACAGTGTAAATCAGAAGACGGACATCCCTACATTTACACAAAGTTGATTTCAAACGGATTGCGTGAAGTCATTGCCCTTTAACATAACAAGTGTCATTAACACTGCTGTCTGTAATAAAGCGCATAGTGAGCGGAACCCGGAACAAAACAGTACACATGTCGGGAGTGGAACGGTTCCAGTACAGTGTAAATCACCAGACGCGCATCCCTATTGTAGCAGACGACCACCATTGGAGTCGAGACCAAATGTTGTCAGACATGTTGGATATTGACGGGATACACGTCATGTGAAACCGTACGGAAACAGTAAGGGGCCCAATGTTTAACATTCAACAAAAATGAATACAATTTATACCGAGGAAAATCCTTTATTTGTTTGACACTCAAAGGATTAAATGAAATATATTTCTACGTGTAAATTTACACAATGTCGATTTCAAACGGATTGCGTGAAGCCATTGTCTGTTAACAGTGCTAATGTCGTTCACAGTACTGCTGTCTTTAATGAAGCGCAAAGTGAGCGGAACCCGGAACAAAAGTTCACATGTCGGGAGTGGAACNGAAACAGTAAGGGGCCCAATGTTTAACATTCAACAAAAATGAATACCATTTATACCGAGGAAAATCTCTATTTGTTTGACAATCAAAGGATTAAATGAAATTTATTGCTACGTGTAAATTTACACAATGTCGATTTCAAACGGATTGCGTGAAGCCATTGTCTGTTAACAGTGCTAATGTCGTTCACAGTACTGCTGTCTTTAATGAAGCGAAAAGTGAGCGGAACCCGGAACAAAAGTTCACATGTCGGGAGTGGAACTGTTCCAGTACAGTGTAATCACAAGATGCGCATCCCTATTGTAGCAGACGACCACCATTGGAGTCGAGACCAAATGTTGTCAGACATGTTGGATATTGACGGGATACATGTCTTGTGAAACCGTACGGAAACAGTTAATAGTTTACAATTAACAACAGTGAACAGGAGACTTACTGTAGCAATGTTATTGCTTTGACACCCGAAGGATTAAATGAAATCTATTTCGCATGTCAATTCAAACGGATTGCGTGAAGGTTTCTCGTTTACGGAAAGTGCTGACGGTTCCCAATTGGTTTCAAAGCACTGATGTCGGGCGCGCTTCTTGAATAGTGAGTAGAATATTGGACAAGACAGTTCAAATGTCGGAATTGGAACTGTTCCAGTACAGTGTAAATCACAAGACGCGTATCCCCATTGAAGCTGACGACCACAATTGGAGCAGAGACCCAATGTTGTCAGACATGTTGGATATTGACGGGATACAAGTCTTGTGAAACCGTATGAAAACATTTCTAAACTAAAATGAGTTAACATTCAAAAAATAAAAACAACTAACACATTTACTACTTTTTTTTGGTCAATTTATGTTGTGTTGATTGAAAATGGATTGCATGAAGCTGCGGTCATTTCACAGCACTGATGTCGTTAGTTCTGCTGTCATCAACGAAGCGAATAACGGAGCGGATCTCTGAACAAAACGGTACACAGGTCGGGAGTGGAACGGTTCCAGTACAGTGTAAATCACAAGACGGACATCCCTATTGTAGCAGACGACCACCATTGGAGTCGAGGCCCAATGTTGTCAGACATGTTGGATATTGACGGGATACATGTCTTGTGAAACCGTACGGAAACAGTTAATAGTTTACAATAAAACAACATCGAAAACAAGATTAACTTAAGCAATTTCACAATTGTTTTGACATCCCAAGGGTTAAATTAAATATATTTCTCATGTCAATTTACACCAAGTTGATTCAAACGAATTGCGTGAACCCATTTCCGTTACACAGCAATGGGAAGTGGTCGTTTACGGAAGGTGCTGACGCTTCCCAATTTGATTCACAGCACTGATGTCGGGGACACTGCTTGAATAGTGAGTAGAATATTGGACAAGACAGTACAAATGTCGGGATTGGAACTGTTTCAGTACAGTGTTAATCACAAGACACGCATCCCTATTGTAGCAGACAACACCATTGGAGTCGAGACCAAATGTTGTCAGACATGTTGGATATTGACGGGATACAAGTCCTGTGAAACCGTACGGAAACAGTTAGGGTCTAAAAGTTTAACATTCAACAAAAATAAACACAATTTATAACGACGAAAATTTGTATTCGTTTTCACATCACAAGGATTAAATGAAATAAATTTCCACGCGCAAATTTACACAATGTTGATTTCAAACGGATTGTGTGAAGACATTGCCTGTTAACATTACTGCTGTCTTTAATGAAGCGAAACTCAGAACAATTCAGTACAAATCACAAGACGCGCATCCCTATTGTAGCAGACGACCACCATTGGAGCAGAGTCCCAATGTTGTCAGACATGTTGGATATTGACGGGATACAAGTCTTGTGAAACCGCAAGGAAACATATTTAAAATAAAAAGAGTTTACATTCAAAAAATAAAAACAACTAATACAAAATGTACTGAAACAATCTTTTATTGATTTGACACCCCAAGGATTTAATGAAATATACTACTTTTTTGTCAATTGATGTTGTGTTGATTGCAAACGGATTACATGAAGCTGCGGTCATGATGTCGTTAGCTCTGCTGTCATCAATGAAGCGAATAGCGGAGCGGATCTCTGAACAAAACGGTACACATGTCGGGAGTGGAACTGTTCCAGTACATTCTAATCACAAGACGCGCATCCCTATTGTAGCAGACGACCACCATTGGAGTCGAGACCCAATGTTGTCAGATATGTTGGATGTTAGAGTTAACAGATAAACACGAGCGCAGAATGTTTCAAGCTCCTCTTTGGTCATGTCTTCCCTCACATTCATGGTATTATTTCCCCTGCCATAACCCGTTTTTAATGAAACTTTAATTTACTATTAAAAAAGAACATGGCTCAAAACTGTACTGAAATATCCGCTGTAGATTTCTATCAATGATTTTTTATGACAAATTAACCCAAACATTTTGGAGAATCCATAAGCAGAGACTTGCCTTTTGTGTTTTACCTTGTTCCTCTTCTTTGACTTCAAACTGTCGTTTTTCCTCGTTCAAATTTCAACTGTTCCAAACTTTTCAAAATGTCTGTCTTCTGTTCAACAGAGAGGTCTTCATGCGCATGCTCGAGAATGCAATCAGATTCCAGAGGAACTGATAAGCTGTGAAAAAGCACGCCACTTGATTGACGTGAAAGGCCCATTTCGGGGGCGTGGTTTAATTGAAATAAGACAGCAATCTTTTAAATGACAGACAGCAACTTGGGCCCAGGTGAGTAGCTTATTCAGTGATTAGCGGAAATTTTAATTATTGTGTATCTTAAAAACACAACCATTGAATTCGTTACAACTTTCCAGATATCAAATAATTATTAGAGTTAATTTACATACAAAATTACGAGTTTTTACCTTGTATATTGACCAAATTATTAGAGATTGAAACATGTCGTTAAACAGTGATTAAGCTAACCGCCTTTTGAACAACTGGGCCCTGGAGACTCTCCCAAAACCAAAAGTGAGAATATTCAACTTTTGTTTGACTTTTTTTCGATCTTAAATTAACATATTTGTCACTTTTCTCTGTGCAGTTTGGTTAACGAGCTAATAGCTCGGGTCATTTCCGATTTCAGCCAGCAAAACCTGATCTCGGGTAGATTACCGACAATCTTCGAAAATATGCCGACTATTGCCGGATATTTTCTTGAAATATTCGGTGCATGTCGGAAAAGCTTCGTTGTTTTCCGATTGCAGTTCAGTAGGATACACCACTCGCGGGGCATTGCCGACATGTCAAGTTTACAGAAAAAGTCCGAGTGGTTCCTCATAGCTTTTATCCGAAAGCTATCGATGTATACCGGGGAACTTATTTCATAGCTTTGAATCAGTTTGCTTTTGTTTTATTAATTCCAAGTTTGCACTAAACCGAAGTCTGACGTCACTTATTAATTAATTAATCAACAGAACTACATATATAACAATCTGCATAAAATACCCTTTTAGCCGAACGGTATCCAAAATGGAACACTTTTAATTTATGTGATGCAGCTTTTTTTTATTTTGCAATATATATGAATGGTATGTATTCTAAATCAAGATGCATATAGTTCAATGAGTTTTGAACAAATTGTATCTGTCTACAGTTTGTACCTCTTACACATAGCTCATAGACTCAATTGAAATATGAAAAAAAAATGAAAATAAATCCAGGGAAACGATATGGTGCGACAACATAAAATTTAAAATATCTTATTATAATTTCTAAACATGGAAAACTATATTTAACGAGCTCTATAAATAGACACACGTGCTCACGTGGCTGTTGATACACAAGAAACACATAAAATGAAGGATAAAGACATACGTGTTGTTTCATTTAAGTAAAAACAAATTCTTTCAGAAACTTTATTGGAAATATTAATAGTTTTCTTTAAAGAGTGTTCCATTTTGGGTACCCTCACCCAGAGACGAATATATACTTTTTATATATCTCTGTCTCACCCTAGTCCACGGTATTGAAAAAAGTTTGTGTTAAATTATGTAGGACCAAGTCAGAAAAAAAGTAAAATTATAATGGACATGTTTTGCATTTTATTTTATAAATCTTTGAAAATATATAACATCAGTTCATTATTACAAACATGCGTAAAGTGTTCAGTATGTTGCGTTTAACACTAACTGACACCGCACAACTGGCATAAAGCAATATTGTGCCAGCACCTCCAAATCACAGGAACCTGATAATTTGTTACAGCTTTATTTGGATCTAACATAACAGTAAACTAAAGTGTTCTGAGTAATTTTACACGTTTAGGGGGTTTAGATCGACTTCCGGTAAAAATGATCTTATATCATCATTGGGGGTGTCAATTTTACAGAAAGTCGATTTAAACCCCCTAAACGTGTGAAATTACTCGGAACACCTTTAGCTTAGGTCCAAATATAGCTGTAACAAATTATCAGGTCCCTGTGATCCAAAACCGGAAATTCATCACCGGTAGCCGTTTCTAAAAACTACTGTCGTCGCTTACGACGCTGTTATGGCGGACAGGGTGCACTAGATCCAGTGGTTGTTAGAACGTTTTTGCTGTTTGTAGATTATTTTACCAATATACGGATAAATAACCAACTAGCAAGATGCCTGTACACTTCAAGGTAAACGATACAATTTCATTTTTGCACAATTAACATGCAATATTGTTGGAACAGTATATAAATCTCAGACATCAAGGCGGCATATTTATAAACAAAACTGAAACAAAAACAGGTCAAAGCGATTAACGACAAATACCATTCAGACCCCTTAGGCCTACAGTTTGCATTTTAGCAGTCGATATCAGTGCAAATTGCATTTGAGATGATATTTTCGAAATATAGTTACGAGTGATCCTCGTCGATTCTTTAGAAATCATCTTCATAAGTAATAAATTTTGTGTAGTTTGTATAAGATTCAAGTTCAGACTCATCATTGATTAGCGCCTTTCATCCGTTTACTCGCGTAGTACCACCGTTCATTACTGAACCACACAGAAAGACAGGTTAATCATGAAGAGTTTCCATTCAAGTTAACTTTATCTAAATATTATTTAATGGATTAATTGTGTTTCTGGTTTTTTTTCTGGAAATATTGTTAGACTGCTACCATATACTAGATTGCTGACTGTATAGATAGGCCTACATCACGGAGTACATGTGTGACATTAATTAAACTGATGTGTACAGCACCCTGTGCTTGTACTAGACTAAGCTTATATTGTCTGCAAGTTAAGGTACACATTCATTTCCATTACTGCAAACTACATTTATTGTAACATAAATTGTTTGCTGAATATTTAAAATTACAGTGAAACAAAATAGTTTGTAAAACATAATAGTAATACAGTAAAATACCATGTAGCAGAACTGGAGACAGGTGTAGTCCTGCTTCAGCTGGTTTTTGAAAAATAAGAGGGGTCATTCTAAGTATATGTGATATTAATAAATAGGAGGGGCCAGTGAATTTCAGTAGTGAGAGCCCAGTGTCTCCTTTTAATACCAGGGTTATCAATAAAGAAATAATATACATTCGTCTACATCAGACTTATTATCAAACTGTCATTAGTTTAACTAACTGATCTTATATCACAATAACTGGTCTGGACCTATACCTATATATATATATACTACTGGTTTTATACAATATTGACACAGTACTAATTTGCTGATGAGTGTTTTATATATTGTACAGTATTGCTACACCAATAGGATAATCATGATTTTAAGGCACATTTGTATAATTTATGTGTTTTATTTTTTAGATTAATTAGTTGTATTAATTGGTTTCTTTTCACAGGGCAATTCTGAATATAATGTCCACTACCAGTGGTTTGATTCTTACAAAAGCAAGAGTTTCCACCCGACAGCAGAACAGGCAAAACCAAAAGCAGGCCTTTCCTCAGTGAACCTAGGTTTAAATAGTGCGTTCATGCTATCCCACAGCCGTGATGTTCTTCTTGTATTAGGCTACAATGACTTTATTATGCATGTTCATCAGCATTTGTCACACCAAGTTAACTTTCGTAAATAGTCACAACCTCTCCAGTTACAAAAATGAAATTGGGTCTAGACTGGGTTTCGATCCGTTTACCAAACCTGAATAGTAGCGCTAAAGGTTAAATTGGTCCTTTGTTCAAACCAATGTAGACCTATTATATGCCTATCATATATATATATAAGGAAGTTAATTTTTGTGTGGCATATGTTTGCTATCACACTGATCTTCAAAATGGTGATGGACAAATTGGTATAGCTAGCATGATTAATTTACTGTATATGCATGCATGAGAAGAATGATTTATGGTATACCAGTATAGCTGTGCTGTCAGGATCAGAACAATTTCAAATTATTCTTATTAGTGCATGCCCATCTCAAAACTTTCAGATTTTCGCATGCTCAGCTTGAACGAGAATGAAGAAGCTACAAAAAGGTTGCAGCTATAGGCTTACAAGTATTGTAACTAACTGCTATTTATCAATGATTGTATGTCACTTATGCTTTACAGACCAGTTCTGAATACAAAGAACATTACAAACCCACGCAATCATACAAGAGTGCCACATTCTCACCTAGTGCAGAGCAAATGGCACCAGCAGCTGGCCGACAGTCTTCAAAGCTAGGTATCTAGAGGAGTCTTTTGTACTAATATCTTGTAATGTTTAAAAGAAATATATATGACTTTTTTTTTTAACAAAGGGAGACTAATAGATAATTACGTACCTCATGCAATCAAATTGCTGCCGATATCTAATAATCACATTTTACTGGAAAGCAAACACAGAAGATAACTGGTTTAAAATAAGAAATATGGTTATAACAGTTTGGTGTTCCGTAAAAACCTTATATTTTAAATGGCCCTTTTTTGAAATTTCAAAAAATAAACCATTAAACATATAAGTAGGAAAAAAAGGATACATATATTGTCTGGTATTATTTCACATAAAATGTACAGAATTATTCATTGTTATCGTAATTTGGAGTCCTGATTTTGGGCAATCATATCCAGCTTACATAAAAGACACTTTTTTGAAAGCTAAATCAATGTTGTTATTTTTTTATCCAAGTGTGGTAGCTAGATATGAAGTGTGTGGCTGGTTTTGTCAACCCGCTTGCATGGTGTGAACTGTTTGTGCAGTATATCACATGATATGTTCATTACTACACCTATTTACAATATCAGACTATACTGCATGCAAGCATGGACACTAACATCATGTAACGTTACTATTCATCCAATTTAATTTATCTCCTGATACCTTGAGGTTAGCCTTATTATCTATACCAGGTAGGCTGGAATTTGAAGAAAAAGAATCTGCTACATAGTTTAAGTGTAACTTACATGTGTATCAGTCAATATTATTGGCGATGCATGCTTGGGTATGGATTTGTGGTGTTTTTGATATGGATATTCAGGGCAAGAAAATTCCAGGTCTGATTGCGTCCATTATATTTGATCTCTTGGCAACAAAAATGCTATTTTGTACATGTATAGCTAAATGCCTTGATTACCTGATCGACGAGGGTAAAATGATATATTGAAGAATATAACTAAAACAACTTTCTTTTGAAATAGATGTCACAGACATTAAATAATTACTTAAGAGTTCATATTCCATCTTTGCGTATTGCAGAGTTATCTTCTCTTGTGAGCAGGTATTGATTGTTACGTCATTGGTTTGTGTGAGAAAATTACGTTTGTTTTCTCAAAAATTGATGACGTTACTCTCACAACCCAATGACGTAACAATCAATACCTGCTCATAAGAGAAGATAACTCTATAACGCAATACGCAAAGACGGAATATACATGAATGTAATTTTGAGACCAAGAGATATTTGGGAAGTGATTTAAAAAAAAATACCACTTGTCCAAAACACATGTGATTTCCAAACATTTGTTCTTGCCCTAGACATATTCATCTAAAGTTCCTTGTTTTAAAGTGGATTTGCATGTTCTGTAATAATTTTTCTTCCATGCTGAAATAAGTATATTAAAATATATTATCAGGTGCATAATATAGTTATAATTTGTAATACAGTTAATACACTGAATACATGAGATTGATTAATATGACATAAATGTAGTCATAATGAATATGTCACTGACTGAATTAGTAGAAATGTAGTATTTTATTATAACATAAGTTGTCTAAATTAAACTTATTCTTTCATAAAAATGAATCACAAATTTAATTTTCATAGATATTTAATCTTTTGATATCTTTGTCATAAATTAATCCTATTTTAACTTGGAATGCTATGGTATGTGAAATGGTTAGTTTTGTACAGTGTGTTGGTTCTGTGGGGCTCCAATCATTGTCCAAAATCTCCATGCTGTTGTTCAGGCGTTACTTATCGAGGTCTGACATTCATATAAAGTAAGAATACATGAATCATAATGATGGTAAAGGATAATTTCAGAATGTACAGAAGAAAAAATAGTCTGTTTCTTTAATCTAAAAATGTTTTGAATGTTGCCAGTGATATATTAGTTTAGACCATTGTAATGTCTTAAAGAGGTATAAGTGTCCTAATACCTGCAGGTTTGCTGGGAAATTTTACTGCTTGCATAAACTTCTGAAGACGAGTCAGCAAAGTCATACAGATTGTACTGCTAAGCTTTGACACGTTGTAAATTAATTACTAAAACAGAAATGTGCCCTGTTAAACTTAAACTCTTTGTAATAATTACACAAAGTTACTGAAAAGCTTAAAGCGTTTGTATAAATGTCACTATACCTGTAGGTGTGCCTAGTGAACGTTTGTATAAATGTCACTATATATACCTGTAGGTGTGCCTAGTGAATGTTTGTATAGATGTCACTATACCTGTAGGTGTGCCTAATGGACGTTTGTAAAAATGTCACTATATATACCTGTAGTTGTGCCTAGTGAACGTTTGTATAAATGTCAATATATCTGTAGGTGTGCCTAGTGAATGTTTGTATAAATGTCACTATACCTGTAGTATAAATGTCACTATACCTGTAGGTGCGCCTAATGAACTTTTGTATAAATGTCACTATACCTGTAGGTGTGCCTAGTGAATGTTTGTATAAATATCACTATATATACCTGTAGGTGTGCCTAGTGAATGTTTGTATAAATGTCACTATACCTGTAGGTGTGCCTAATGAACTTTTGTATAAATGTCACTATACCTGTAGGTGTGCCTAATGAACGTTTGTATAAGTGTCACTATATATACCTGTAGGTGTGCCTAGTGAATGTTTGTATAAATATCACTATACCTGTAGGTGTGCCTAGTGAACGTTTGTATAAATGTCAATATATCTGTAGGTGTGCCTAGTGAATGTTTGTATAAATGTCACTATACCTGTAGGTGTGCCTAGTGAACGTTTGTGTAAATGTCACTATATCTGTAGGTGTGCCTAGTGAATGTTTGTATAAATGTCACTATACCTGTAGGTGTGCCTAGTGAACGTTTGTATAAATGTCACTATACCTGTAGGTGTGCCTAGTGAACGTTTGTATAAATGTCACTATACCTGAAGGTGTGCCTGGTGAACGTTTGTATAAATGTCTCTATACCTGTAGGTGTGCCTAGTGAACGTTTGTATAAATGTCACTATACCTGTAGGTGTGCCTAGTGAACCACCCATGCAGAGGAAGAAGAGGCTAGATGGACCCATGACAAGCATCAGCACTAACTTTCACCAGGAGCCGGAGTCGCCTGCGAGTGCCGAATATGCTCTTCTGGGTGCTAATGATAAGTTTGTGGAAAACGTGAAGTACAAGGCCAGGTCTCGGGGTGCCTCTCCCCCCAAACAGCAAAAGCTGGCCCAGAGAAAGGTTAGTTTGTAAACATGATAATACCTTGTATTAAAACAAACATTTGGATGCAAATACTTAACAGTGAAAGGCAAATACTTAACAGTGAAAGTGCCGGCCAAATATTTTTTTAATAAAAATATGACCTACCGGTATATATATGTATGACCTCTTTGAAGGAAACCAGTTTCTTAATAGTGATGTCTGGTACAGGATATGTACTGATTTGTTATATACTGCGTAATTGGTCATAACATTTGATCGTTTATTCTGATTGGCTGATGGGTGGGTAATATAAATCCTTTGTATGTTTATTTGTTTACCGAATTTTGTTCAATGGATGTACATTATATATCATTACCAGGTAATGCAGAAAATCATACTTTACACCTTGATTTAAGTTTTTACAATCTGTAGGATACTTCTCAATAACCTCTTTAATTTATACCTGAATCTTCAAGTATGACATATTTTATTATCAAAATTGGGTTGCTTTTTTAGAGTAGAAATGTTATAACTGTGTAAATTTTGCAGAATGAGAAAGAAAACAGACTAGAAACCTCTAAACCTAAGCCAGCTCCTATGGTAAATACCGAGATGTACCGAAAACCTACGAAAAAGGAATCTAAACCTACTGCCCCACCTAAACCCGAGGAGAGTCCCAAAGTGACCACACCTATGGCTCCCAGGGGGATGAAGAGCATGCCCCCTTTACAGCTTAAAAGTGAGCTGGAGGCCCCGAAAATGTCGACAAAGAGCCCTGTCAAATCTAGAGCAAAGACAATAAACTCCAATGATGTGAACAGGCAGGAGTCTGTAAGTAAACTTCCCCTGAAGGACAAGATGATCAGTAACATGAACGAGTCCGTACAGACCAACATGGACAAGGGTGTAGCTCTGTCTGCTCCAGAGGCCCCCGTAAGTTTGAGAGGCCATGGTTATATTATCAGGCAAAATAGCCTTTGTCTGCTCACTAGTAGTGTTCTTCCATATAAATCATACAGTTTGGTATAACCCTAAACAGCGAGTTATATAACACTTAACCCTACCCTATCTCTACAGGACTACTTGTATAACACTTAACCCTACGCTATCTCTACAGGACTACTTGTATAACAGTTCACCCTCCACTATCTCTACAGGACTACTTGTATAACAGTTGACCCTACACTATCTCTACAGGACTACTTGTATAACACTTAACCCTACGCTATCTCTACAGGACTAATTGTATAACAGTTCACCCTACACTATCTCTACAGGACTCCTTGTATAACAGTTCACCCTACACTATCTCTACAGGACTCCTTGTATAACAGTTCACCCTACACTATCTCTACAGGACTACTTGTATAACACTTAACCCTACAATATCTCTACAGGACTACTTGTATAACAGTTCACCCTCCACTATCTCTACAGGACTACTTGTATAACAGTTCACCCTACACTATCAAAACATTTTGAGGAATTTGTTGTTAATTACAATTATTGGAAAAATTGAAAGTTTGCACAACTAATTCAAATGGACAAGTAACAGTCTGCTGTCTAGAATACTTGTAACATGAATGTATTTGGTTACCAGGCTGAGTACGCCCTGAAGTACAAGGCAGGTGTGGCCCCACCGCGTCCTAAAAGGAAGGTATCGGAGTACCAAAAGTCCTTTGACTGGAAGGTGGGGGGTAAGGCGTCGCCTCTCCTAGCAGCTGAGCAGGTAAATATTTTGATCTTTTCATCCAATTAAGTTTTATAAGAATCAGAATGGTAAAGGCCTTATAGAATATATGTGTGAATTCATATGATTTTTATTAAGCAACCATTGTTGAATACAACCATTCTACGAAAAATATTCTTGTAAATATGCCAACTTATTCAGTAAATACCAATGTCGATTTTATCCCACGTTCTGATAGTCAAATCACCCTTCGTCAGTGGACGTGGTCCGCGGTCTGTTGGTCGTCTGTCTGTCATTTGTCCTTAAGCAATTCCTGTTATCGCTATTTCTCAGAACGTGCAAGAGGGATCTTTCACTTGTAAGTTCCCCTTGGACCCTGGTTGTGCATATTGACTTCTGAGACTGATCGGAAAATCAAAATTGCTGACAGGTGGCCTTCTTGAATTTTGACAGTTAAGGTTTGTTATCACTATTTCTCAGAAAGTACTGGAGGGATCTTTCTCAAATTTAATATGTAAATTAACTTTGATCTCTAGTTGTGCATGTGTACTTTTGAGACTTCAGTCAAACAAAATGGCCAGCAGGTCTCTGTCTTGGATTTTGACATTATTTATTGGGATCTCTTGTTGATGTTTTGAATGACAGTATTTGTCTTAGTATGGGAAATGACCAATGAAATGGATGATTTTTCAGGTGAAGCATTTCTATATACTTACTGTAACCTAAAAACCATTATACACTTGTAATTACAAAAAATTAAATTGTTCAGCTACTTTATAATGATCGAAAATAAGCACTTAAATGGCAAGTGTATGTGTCTGAGATTAAATAAACAGTTATGATTGGTTATTGTGATGAGTGGTTACCTGCGACATTGGTTAAGGGCCTGTCACACCTAGCTGATTTGGGTCGCCAGAGCTATACCTGAGCACAAATTTGGCGATGTTCGGGGATCGGTACTAGTACAGCAGCGCAATGGTATCACATCGCTAAGAACAGTAGTACATCGTAAGGACATCGTCCGAACATCGGTGAAAAATTCAGCAACGGCAGGGGACGGTAGACATTTTTGAACTTGCTCAAAAAATTCTGCCGTTGCGCTGCTGAAGCGAGCAACGGAACTACAACGGTAGTAGCACGGCAGTACTCCGGTATGGCTTTGTTAATGTCGGTAGAGCACCGGTAGCGCCCCATTATAGATAGCAGCAATCCAGTGGCCTCAATGTGTATCGTACTGGGACCGATGTGATTGCGTAGTACTACTGAATACCACCAAAGTAGTACTGATGCCTCGGTATAACATCGGCGACCCATCAGTTACACTTAGGTGACAGAAAAGTGGTATTCGATAGCACATCGGCTCTTACATCGGTAGGACAACGGTAGAACAACAGTATCACAACGGGAATGCCAGTACTACATCAGTATTGCTATGGTCAATTTTTCAAGTGCTTTCTGGCCGGAGCTCTGCCATTGTCCCGGCGAGGTACATCGGTAGTGTGTGACAGGCCCTTTACTGTGGTGAGTGATAACCTGCGACACTGTTGATGTTTTATTCCACACAAATGAGGTGATTGGTTACAGATCGTATACAACAGTAACCCAGCAGTGGCCCCGTTCAGGAAGGATGTCATCCCTAAGAAGAGTGAATATGATGTTCAGTTCCAAAACTGGAAGCTGAATGAGTGTGAGGACAAGCCTGTTCAGGCAGCAGGAAAGTCGTCAAAGAAACGGTCAAAGGTCAGTTATTTCTTCACAAAACTTCATTACAAATGTCAAAGTTCACTGATCACTGAAAACTATTTCACAAAATTCAAAGGCCATTGACAGCAGAAAACTGTATTACAAAGGTCAGTGATGACTTTCAATGTCAGAAGTTAGTGACCACAACAGACTTTACCGATGGTCGCTATTTAGTGACACTCCAAAATTAATTTTGCAGAGGTCAAAGGTCAGTGACATTACAAACTGTTAAAATGGTTTATTTTCCTCAATGATGAAATGATCAATACATTCTGTTCTTTTTTATTTGTGCGAGAGTTAAACCGAGTAATTCTGTTTTTGATATACAGGGTATTTCAATTCTGTATTTTAAATACCAGTATATTATGCATGATATTATTTTTGATACTGAGGTAATAAATTCATAATCATAAAATTCATATCATTTTAGGTGAAAAGGAGTAAAAGTGTTGGAGGTAAGATTTTAATATAAATCAGTTATATGTCCATGCTGGCATTTAATTCAGCTATACCTCACTCTTCAGACAGATTTTACAGATATAATTCAGCTATACCCACTCTTCAGACAGATTTTTCAGATACAATTCAGCTATACCCACTCTTCAGACAGATTTTATAGATACAATTCATCTATAC